>NC_142796.1:34171001-34281011 GCF_049724085.1 Artemia sp. Qi Xiang Cuo
AGATTCAGACATGCAAACAGACAAAGACATGTTCTGGGAAAAGCAAACATCCACCCAGGCACACAGTCAAAGAGACGCAAAGAGGCAAAAAACACTTACAAATACATATATTCAGACATGGAAACCGACAAACAAATGCACTGTGACAATCAAACCACTTCACAGACACAGAGGGAAAAAATGTGATAGACAAAACACACATACAAAAACATAAATTCTTACAAACAAACCGACATTGACGGTCACTGGTACAAACACACAACCGCCCAAACACACAGGCAAATAGAGTGAGAAAGATAAAAAACGCATAAATACAAACTTCATACTTACAAAATGAAATAGAAATTTAATGTACCAAGCACCCGCCCACCAAATTCGATTAAGAGAGACACAGGTAAAATCACCCGGCCACCCATACGCACAGGAAAAGAGAGTGAGAGGCAAAAACACATAAATAGACATATATTTAGATATAAAAATCGACAATGACAAGCACTGGGAGAAGCAAACACCTGCCCAGACTCACAGGCAAAGAGAGTGAGTGAGAGAAAAATACATAAAAATATATAGATTCAGACATATAAACTGACATACAGGTCAAAACTGACAGGCACTGGGAGAAGCAAACATCCAGCCAAACACACAGGCTTAGAAAGTGAGAGAGACAAAAAAACATAAAATACACAAATCAGACATAAAAACACACAAAGACAGACACTGGGACAAGCAAATGCACATCGAAACACAGAGGCAAAGAGAGAGAGACACAAACAAATTCAAATACAAAGTTCAGACATATAAACAGACATAAACAGACACTGTTAGAAGCAACCACATGCACAGACAAACAGGCTTAGAGACAACGATAGATTAAAAAACTCATAAAAACACGTATTTTCATACATTCAAACCGACAAAGACAGGCACTGGGACAAGCACAAATTCGCCGGGACACATAAGCAATCAGATTTAAAAAGACAAAGATCACGTACAAATACATAAATTTAGACATACAAACCAACCAAGACAGGCAATGGGAGATGTAAAC
Source organism: Artemia sp. Qi Xiang Cuo (assembly GCF_049724085.1). Classification (NCBI taxonomy): domain Eukaryota; kingdom Metazoa; phylum Arthropoda; class Branchiopoda; order Anostraca; family Artemiidae; genus Artemia; species Artemia sp. Qi Xiang Cuo. Next base: position 34,172,050 of record NC_142796.1, read on the forward strand.
ACACACCCAGAAATAAATGCTTAGAGATTGAGAGAGCGACAAAAAACATATACAAATACACAATTCAGACATACAAACCAACAAAGAAAGACACTGGGAAAAGCAAACACCAACCCAGACACAAACGTGAAGAGAGTGAGAAACAAACAATGCACAATAGCACATAGATTCAGACATATAAACCGATAAACCCAGAAAGTGGGACAAGAAAACACCCGCCCATTCTTACTCTACTTATATATATATATATATATATATATCCCCCTTTATATGGATTATTTTGATGGACTTTGTTTTAAGGAGCACAGGAAAGGCAATGGGAGACCACGGAATCAAATGGGGAGGAAAAAGTCTCCTGGACTTGGATTATGCTGATGATTTAAGCATCCTAGATGAAAGTATGAGCAAAATGAATGAAGTTTTAGAGGTTTTGCGAGTTCAGGGTGTTGCGAGTTCAGGAAAGACAGACACTTCAGACATACAAACCAACAAAGACAAACATTGGGACTTGCAAACACCAACCCAGACAAAAAGACAAAGAGAGTGTGAAAAACATACAAATACATAGATTCAGACATACAAACCGAGAAAGACAGGCAGTGGGATAAGCAAACACCCACCCATACACACAAGCAAAAACAGTGAGAGACACTTACAAATACATAGATTCAGACATACAAATCGTGAAAGCTAGGCACTGGGATAAGCAAACACCTGCCCAGACACACAAATGCAACGAGAGTGATAAATACATACAAATACATAGATTCAGACATACAAACCAAGAAAGACATGCACCGAGATAAGCAAACACCCACCCAGACACACAGTCAAAGAGAGTGAGAGACAAATACAAATATATAGATTCAGTCAAACAAACAGAGAAAGACAAGCACTTCAGACATACAAACCAACAAAGACAGACAAAGGGATAAGGAAACACCCGCCCAGACGCACAAGCAAAAAGAGTGAGAGACACATACAATCATATAGACTCAACCATACAAACCGAGAAAGACAGGCCCTTCAGGCCTGTCTTATACATATCATCAAAGACAATCACTGGGACTTGCAAACACTTACCCTGACAAACAGACAAAAAATAGTGAGAGACACATACAAATACATAGATTCAGACATAAAAACCGAGAAAGACATGCACTGGGATAAACATACACCCGCCCAGACCCACTGTAAAAGAGAGTGAGAAGCAATTACGAATACAGATATTCAGAAAGGGACAAGCAAACACCCGCCCATACACACAAGCAAAAAGAGTGAGAGACACATACAAATACATAGACTGAGACAAGCAAACCGAGAAAGACAGGCACTTCTGACAGAAAAACTTACAAATAAACATTCTGGGACATGAAAGACAAACCCTGAAAAACAGACAAATATAGTGTCAAACACATACAAATACATAGATTCAGACATACAAACCGAGAAAGACAGGCAGCGGGATAAGCAAACACCAACCCAGACACACAAGCGAAAAAAGTGAGAGACACATACGGATACATAGAGTCAGACACAGAAACCAACAAAGACAGGCACTGGGAGAAGCAAACACCTGACCACACACACTGGTAAAGAGAGTGAGAAACACATAAAAATATGTAGATTCAGACACACAAACCGAGAGGGACATGCACCGGGATAAGCAAACACCCGCCGAGAGACACAAGCAAAAAGAGTGAGAGACACATACAAATACAGAGATTCCGACACACAAACCAAGTAAGACAGACACTTCAGACATATAAACAAAAAAAGACAAACATTGGAACATTCAAGCACCAACCCAGACAAAAAAACAAAGAGAGTCGGAAATACATACCAATACATAGATTCAGACTTACAAACCGAGAAAAACAGACTATGGGAAAAGTAAACACCCACCCAATCACACAAGCAAAAAGAGTGAGAGACACACACAAATACATATATTCAGACATACAAACCGAGAAAGACAGGCACAGGGATAAGGCAACACATGCCCAAACACAAAAAGGCAAACATAATTAGACACACATACAAATACATATATTCAGAATTACAAGAAAAGACAAACATTCACTGTAATAAGCAAACATCAGCAAAGACACACAGTCGAATAAAGTGATAAACAATTACCAATAAATAGATTCAGACATACATACAGATAAAGGCAGTCACTGTAGAGATACCAACCAGCAAAGACAGACAGTGGAATATGCAAGCACTCGCCCAGACACACAAGCAAATAGAGTGAGAGACACATACAAACGCATAGATTCAAATATACAAACCGAGAAAGACAGGCCCTTGAGATATACATATGATCAAAGACAATCACTGGGACTTGCAAGCTCCAACCCTGACAAACAGACGAAAAGAATGAGAGACGCATACAAATACAAAGATTCAGGCATACAAACCGAGAAAGAAAGGCAGTGGAACAAGCAAACACACGCCCAGATTCACACAGTCAAAGAGAGTGAGAGACACATACAAATACAAGTATTCAGATATAAACACCGAGAAAGACAGGCAGTGGGACAAGCAAACACCCGCTCAAACACACAAGCAAAAAGAGTGAGAGACACATACTAATAAATGTATTCATAAATACAAACCGAGAAAGACAGGCAGTGGGACAAGCAAACCCCCGCCCAAACACACAAGCAAAAAGAGTGAGAAACACATACTAATACATAGATTCAGACATACAAACCGAGAAAGACAGGTAGTGGGACAAGCAAACACCCGCCCAAAAACACCAGCAAAAAGATAAAAGACACATACAAATACATAGATTCAGACATACAAACCGAGAAAATTCAGACAGCGGGACAAGGAAACACCAGCCCACACACACAGGCAAAAAGAGTGAGAGACACATACAAATACAAAGATTCACACACACAAACCGAGAAAGACAGACATGCAAACGAACAAAGACAAACACTGGGACATGCAAACACAAACCCAGACAAAAAGACAAAGAGAGTGAGAATCAAATACGAATACGCAGATTCAGACATACAAACCGAGAAAGACAGGCAGTGGGACAAGCAAACACCCACCCAAACACACAAGTAAAAAGAGGGAGACACACATACAAATACATATATTCAGAAATACGAACCGAGAAAGACAGGCAATGGGATAAGCAACATCTGCCCAGGCACACACAAACAAAGAGAGTTAGAACCACATACAAATACATAGATTCAGAAATACAAACAGAGAAAGACATGCCTTGGGGTAAGCAAACACTCGCCCAGACACACAGTCAAAGAGAGTGAGAGACAAATACCAATAAATAGAGTCAGACATACAAAAAGAGACTAACAGGCACTTTAGACATACAAACCAACAAACACAGAAAATGGGATAAGCAAACACCCACCCAGACACACAAGCAAAAAGAGAGAGAGAACCATACAAACACATAGATTCAAACATAAAACCGAGAAAGACAGGCACTTCAGACATACAAACCATCAAAGACAAACACTGGGACTTGCAAACACAAACCCTGACAAACCGACAAAATGAGTAAGAGACACATATAAATACATAAATTCAGACATACAAACCGAGAAAGACAGGCCGTAAAACAAGCAAACACACGCCCAAACACACAAGCAAAGAGAGTGTGAAACACATACAAATACATAGATTCAGACATACAAACCAAGAAAGACATGCACTGGGATAAGCAAACACCCACCCAAACACCCAGTCAAAGAGAGTGAGAGACACATACAAATACAGAGATTCCGACACACAAACCAAGTAAGACAGACACTTCAGACATACAAACCAACAAATACAAACATTGGGACTTGAAAACACCAACCCAGACAAACAGACAAAGAGAGTGTGAAACACATACAAATACATAGATTCAGACATACAAACCGAGAAAGACAGGCAGTGGGATAAGCAAACACCCACCCATACACACAAGCAAAAAAAGTGAGATACACATACAGATGAATATATTTAGACACAAGAACAAAGAAAGACCATCACCGGTACAATCCAACACCAGCTCAGGCACACACTAACAAAGAAAATGAGAACCACATACGCATACATAGATTCAGACATACAAACCGAGAAAGACATGCACTAAAGAGAGTGAGACACAGTCAAATAGAGTGAGAGACAAATACAAATATATAGATTCAGACAAACAAACAGAGAAAGACAAGAACTTTAGACAAACAAACCAACAAAGACAGACAAAGGGATGAGGAAACACCCGCCCGGACGCACAAGCAAAAAGAGTGAGAGTGAGAGACACACATACAAACACATAGATTCAAACATAAGAACCGAGAAAGACAGGCCCTTCAGATATACATATCATCAAAGACAATCACGGGGAGTTGCAAACACTCACCCTGACAAACAGACAAAAAGAGTGAGAGACACATAGACATACATAGATTCAGACATACAAACCGAGAAAGGAAGGCAGTGGGACAAGCAAACCCACGCCCAAACACACAAGCAAAAAGAGTGAGAGACACATACAAATACAAAGATTCAGACAAACAAACCGAGAAAGACAGACACTGGGATAAGCAAACACCCACCCAGAGACACAAGCAAAAAGAGTAAGAGACACATACAAATACATAGATTCAGACATACAAACCAAGAAAGACAGGCACTTCAGACTTATAACCCAACAAAGACAAATACTGGGACATGAAACACCAACCTTGACAAACAGACAAAGAGAGTGTCAAACACATACAAATACATAGATTCAGACATACAAACCGACGAAGACAGGCAGTGGAACAATGCCCAGACAATGCCGTGACATGCAAACACCCGTCCAGACAAATAGGCAAAGAGAGTGAGACACACATACAAATACATAGATAGAGACATACAAACATACAAAGACAGGCACTGAGACATAAAAACACCGATCCTAAATTAGGTTCATTTAGGTTGAGTTATCGTGGCTCTTTGCCTATGTGTCTGGGCGGCTGTTTGCATGTCATGGGCATTGTTTCACTGCCTGTCTTTGTCGGTTTGTATGTCTGAATCTATGTATTCGTATGTGTCTCTCACTCTCTTTGTCTGTTTGTCAGGGTTGGCGTTTGCAAGTCGCAGTGTTTGTCTTTGTTGGTTTTTATGTCTGAAGTACATGTCTTTCTCTGTTTGTATGTCTGAATCTATTTATTTGTATTTGTCTCTCACTCTCTTTGACTGTGTGCCTTGGCGGGAGTTTGCTTGTCCCTGTGCATGTCTTTCTCGGTTTGTATGTCTGAATCTATGTATTTGTTTGTGTTTCTCACTCTCTTTGCCTGTGTGTGTCTCTATCACTATGTGCATCTCTCAATATTTTTGTCTGTTTTTCAGGGTTGGTGTTTGCAAGTCCCAGTGTTTGTCTTTGATGGTTTGTATTGAAGTGTCTGTCTTTCTCGGTTAGTATGTTTGAATCTCTGTGTTTTTATGTGTCTCTAACTCTTTTTGCTTGTGTGTCTGGGCGGGTGTTTGCTTATCCTACTGTCTGTCTTTGTTGGTTTGTATGCCCAAAGCGCCTGTTTTTCTCTGTTTCTATGTCTGAATCTATTTATTTGTATTTGTCTCTCACTCTCTTTGACTGTGTGCCTGGGCGGGTGATTGCTTATCCCAGTGCATGTCTTTCTCAGTTTGTGTGTCTGAATCTATGTATTTGTTTGGGTTTCTCGCTCTCTTTGCCTGTGTTTGACGTGGGCAGGTAATTGCTTATCCCAGTGCCTGTGTTTCTCGCTTTGTAGGTCTGAATCTATGTATTTGTATGTTTTTCTCACTCTCTTTGTCAGTGTGTGTGGTGGCAGGTGTTTGCTTATCCCAGTACCTGTCTTTCTTGGTTAATATGTCTGAATCTATGTATTTGTTTGCATCTCTCACTCTTTTTGCCTGTGTGTTTGGGCGGGTGTTTGCTTGTCCCACTGCCTGTCTTACGCGGTTTGTATGAATGAATCTATGTATTTGTATGTGTTTCACACTCTTTTTTTCTGTTTGTCAGGGTTGGTGTTTGCATCTCCCAGTGTTTGTCTTTGTTGGTTTGTAAGTCGTAAGTACCTGTCTTTCTCGCTTTGTATTTCTGAATCTATGTATTTGTATTTGTCTCTCCATATTTTTCTTTGTGTGTCTGGGTGAGTGATTTCTTTTCTCGTTCGAATACAAGTATTTGTATGTGTATCTAACTTTCTTTGACTGTGTGTCTGGGCGATTGTTTGTTTATCACAGTGAATGTCTTTCTCGGTTTGTATGTCTGAATCTATGTATTTGTATGTTTGTGTCTGGGTGGGTGTCTGCTTATCCCAGTGTCTGTCTTTCTCGGTTTGTATGTCAGAATCTATGTATCTGTAGGTGTCTCTCACTCTTTTAGCTTGTGTGTTTGGGCGTGTGTTTGCTTGTCCCACTGCCTGTCTTTCTCGGTTTGTATGTCTGTATCTATGTATCTGTAGGTGTCTTTCACTCTTTTTGTCTGTTTGTCAGGGTGAGTGTTTGCAAGTCCCAGTGATTGTCTTTGATGATATGTATATCTGAAGTGTATGTCTTTCTCGGTTTTGTATGTTTGAATCTATGTGTTTGTATGTGTCTCTCACTATTTTCGCTTGTGTGTCTGGGCGGGTGTTTCCTTAACCCTTTGTCTGTCTTTGTTGGTTTGTATGTCTAAAGTGCTTGTCTTTCTCTGTTTGTTTGTCTGAAGCTATATATTGTTATTTGTCTCTCACTCTCTTCGACTGTGTGTCTGGGCGGGTGTTTGCTTATCTTGGTGCATGTCTTTCTCGGTTTGTATGTCTGAATCTATGTATTTGTATGTGTTTCTCACTCTTTTTGCTTGTGTGTCTGGGTGGGTGTTTGCTTAACCCTTTTTCTGTCTTTGTTGGTTTGTATTTCTAAAGTGCTTGTCTTTCTCTGTTTGTTTGTCTGAAGCTATATATTGTTATTTGTCTCTCACTCTCTTCGACTGTGTGTCTGGGCGGGTGTTTGTTTATCTCGGTGCATGTCTTTCTCGGTTTGAATGTTTGAATCTATGTATTTGTATGTGTCTCTCACTCTTTTTGCTTTTGAGTTTGGGCGTGTGTTTGCTTGTCCCACTGCCTGTCTTTCTCGGTTTGTATGTCTGAATCTATCTATTTGTATGTGTCTCTCACTCTTTTTCTCTATTTGTCTGGGCTTGTGTTTGCAAGTCCCAGTGTTTGTCTTTGATGGTTTGTATGTCTGAAGTGCCTGTCTTTCTCGGTTTGTATGTTTGAATCTCTTTGTTTGTATGTGTTTCACTCTTTTTGCTTGTTTGTCTGGGTGGGTGTTTGCTTATCCCACTGTCTGTCTTTGTTAGTTTTAATGTCTAAAGTGCCTGTCTTTCTCTGTTTGTATATCTGAATTTATTATTTGTATTTGTCTCTCTAACTCTCTTTGACTGTGTGTCTGGGCGGGTGTTTGCTTATCCCACTGCCTGTCTTTCTCAGTTTGTATGTCTGAATCTATGTATTTGTATGTGTTTCTAACTCTTTTTCCTTGTGTGTTTGGGCGGGTGTCTGCTTTTCCCACTGCCTGTCTTTCTCGGTTTGTATGTTTGAATTTATGTATTTGTATGTGTTTCACACTCTTTTTGTCTGTTTTTCTGGGCTGGTGTTTGCAAGTCCCAGTTTTTTTCTTTGTTGGTTTGTATGTCTGAAGTGTCTGTCTTTCTCGGTTTGTGTGTCAGTATCTACGTATTTGTATATGTTTCTCACTCTTTTGGCCATTGTGTTTGGGCAGGTGTCTGCTTATCCCAGTTCCTGTCTTTCTCGGTTTGTATGTCTGAATCTATGTATTTTTATGTTTGTGTCTGGGTGGGATTTTGCTTATCCCAGTGTCTGTCTTTCTCGGTTTATATATCTGAATATTTTTATTTGTCTGTGTCTCTCAATCTTTTTGATTGTGTATTTGGGCGTGTGTTTGCTTGTCCTACTGCCTGTCTTTCTCTGTTTGTATGTCTGAATCTATGTATTTGTATGTGTCTCTCACTCTCTTTGACTGTGTGTCTAAGACTGTGTGTGCGTCTTTGACTGTGTGGTGGGTGTTTGTTTATTCCATTGCATGTCTTTCTCGGTTTGTATGTCTGAATCTATGTATTTGTATGTGTGTCTCTGGGTGGGTATTTGCTTATTCCAGTGTCTGTCTTTCTCGGTTTGTATATCTTTATCTTTGTATTTTTACGTGTCCCTCACTCTTTTTGATTGTGTGTTTGGGCCGGTGTTTGCTTGTCCCACTGCCTGTCTTTCTCGGTTTGTATGTCTGAATCTATGTATCTGTATGTGTCTCTCACTCTATTTGTCTGTTTGTCAGGGTTGGTTTTTGCAAGTCCCAGTGTTTGTCTTTGATGGTTTGTATATCTGAAGTGCCTGTCTTTCTCGGTTTGTATGTTTGCATTTATGTGCTTGTATATGTCTCTCACTCTTTTTGCTTGTGTGTCCGGGCGGGTGTTTGCTTATCCCATTGTCTATCTTGTTGGTTTGTATGTCTAAAGCGCCTGTCTTACTCTGTTTGTATGTCTGAATCTATTTATTTGTATTTGTCTTTCACTCTATTTGACTGTGTGTCTGGGCGGGTGTTTGCTTATCCCAGTGCATGTTTTTCTTGGTTTGTGCGTCTGAATCTATGTGTCTGTATGTATTTCTCACTCTCTTTGCCTGTGTGTGTCTGGGCAGGTGTTTGCTTATCCCAGTGCCTTTCTTTCTCCGTTTGTATTTATGAATAAATGTATGTGTATTTGTCTCTCACTCTTTTTGCTTGTGTGTCTGGGCGGGTGTTTGCTTGTCCCACTGCCTGTCTTTCTCGGTTTGTATGTCTTAATGTATGTATTTGTATGTATTTCACACTCTTTTTCTGTTTGTTTGTGTTGGTGTTTGCAATTCCCAGTGTTTGTCTTTGTTAGTTTGTATGTCTGAAGTGTCTGTCTTTCTCGGTTTGTTTGTTCGAATCTATGTATTTGTATGTGTCTCTCACTCTTTTTGATTGTGTTTGTGGGTGGGTGTTTGCTTATCCCAGTGCATGTCTTTCTCGGTTTGTGTGTCTGATTCTAAGTATTTGTTTCTCACTCTCTTTGCCATTGTGTGTGGCCAAGGGTTTGCAAGTCCCAGTGCTTGTCTTTGTTGGTTTATTTGTCTGAATATATGTATTGGTATTTGTCTCTCACTCTTTGTCTGTTTCTCCGGGTTGGTATGTTAGTTTGTTTGTTTGTATGTTGGAATCTATTTATTTCTATTTGGTTTTGTCACTCCCACTCTTTTTACCTATTTGTCAGGGCTGGTGTTTGCATCTCACAGTGCCTGTCTCTGTCGATTTGTATGTCTGAATCCATATATTTTTGTGTTTGACACTCTCTTTGACTGTTTGTCAGGGTTGGTGTTTGCAAGTCCCAGTGTTTGTCTATGTTGGTCTGTAAGTCTGAAGTACCTGTTTTTCTCAGTTTGTAGGTCTGAATTTATGTATTTGTATATGTTTTTGTCTCTCTCTCAATCTCTAAGCCTGTATGTTTGGGTGGATACTCGCTTGTCATAGTGTCTGTCTTTGTCAGTTTATATTGTTTGACTGGTTGTCTTTGTTGGTTTGTATGTCTAAAGTGCCTGTCTTTCTCTGTTTGTATGTCTGAATCTATGTATTTGTATTTGTCTCTCACTGTCTTTGACTGTGTGTCTGGGCAGGTGTTTGCTTATCCCAGTGCATGTCTTTATCGGTTTATATGTCTGAATCTATGTATTTGTATGTATTTCTCGATTTCTTTGACTGTTTGTGTCTGGGCAGGTGTTTGCTTATCCCAGTGCCTGTCTCTGTCAGTTTGTATGACTGAATCTATGTATTTGTATGTGTTTCTCGATCTCTTTGCCTGTGTGTCAGGGCTGGTGTTAGCTTATCCCAATGCATATCTTTCTCGGGTTGTATGTCTGAATTTTTGTGTTTGTATGCATTTTTTAAAAATAAATAAATTAAAATATATGTAAAGAATTATCATAAATATTACCTATATGTATCTGTTCTAAAGATGTTTCAGATACCTTAATAAAATAAATTAAAAAAAATGACTGCTTGTAACAAAAATAAATGAATTAAAATATATGTGAAGAACTATCTTAAAGATTACTTACATGTATCTATTTAAAGATGTTTCAGATACCTTAATAAAATAAATTTAAAAAAAACGACTAATTGTAAAAAAAATAAACAAATTAAAATATATGCGAAGATTTATCTTACATATTACTTACATGTATCTATTCTAAAGATGCTTCAAATACCATAAAAAAGCTCAACATGCTGCCTCAGACCTCTGAGCTATATTCTCTAAAATATATATTTCCTCGCGAAATATATCTCAATAATATTTGATTCACCTATACCAAACTTCCTTAACAACACTCTGAAACTATGACTAGTGGAGGAAAACAGTACCCTCATTTTTTTTATTATTAAATGGTTTCAATCAAATAAAAGAAAATATTAAAAAAAGTCATGTCGTTAGCCGAAATTTACATTAGGGGAAAAATAAGGCCTTTTAGGCGTTATTTATAAGCCCAAACTCATCAAATCACTAAATACAGTTACTAGATTTTTCCAACATTCTCTTCATCTCTCTCAATCTCTCGTAATGTCTCTCTTAATCTCTCAATCTCTCTTAATCTCTCAATCTCTCTTAATTTCTCAATATCTCTTAATCTCTCTCTCTCAATCTCTTTCGCCCAAATCATCCTACAAAATGTTTCAAACTGTTTCACCCAAATAATCTCTGAAATGTCGATTAATTCGTTTCGCCCAAATATTCCCCTAAACGTAATTTCTGAATGTTCCTTTGTTTTGGCATCCCTGCACTGTCAGATTTAAAATTCCCAGGAAACAATTTCCACGTTAAATATATTCAATCTGTCTTAATCTCATTGTATTCTGTTTGAATTTCTGAAATTTATCTAAGGTGTCCTAGTTACACTATTAAGGCTTCAAAATAATAAAAATTCCTGAATTTATCGCTAAGCCTAACGAAAATGAAGCCTTATTAAAATATAATTTCTATCTCTTTAGAGTCTCGCATAATTTTTTATATCTTTTACGTCACTCCCGTTCGTATTTCCAAGTCTCTAATTGGTCTAGAAAGAGGAAGTGGTCTTGTAAGCTTAGTATTGTAGCCCTCTGATTAGCTGTCATCTTGTCCCCCCTGTATTCTACCTCGTTGGAGTGCGCATGGGAATTGCCCGGTCGGAGTAGTGACCCCCTCCCTACTTATACTATAAGTTGGTTTGATATTTATCAAAGCTCTTTTATCGCTTGAGTGAACGCCTATTCATAATCTATGAAAGTGAAGACTAATGAAACACATTGCTAAGGCACTTTTCAGTTATTAACCTAAAAGTCAAATTTCTGTCCACATACCCTCTCTCCTTTCCAAAACTACACTGTTCTTCTCATAAAACTTTATCTATAGTATTTTAAGTCTAAAATATGTGTTACAATACTAAGAAATTTGCTTCCTTCAGAAACCAAGCTAACGCCTCTATAATTACCTCACCCGCTCTTATCACCTCTCTTATAAAGGGATTTCACTAAGGTTTTTTCTAAATTCCCTAGATACTTGCTCCTTTTTACAAATCATATTTATAATGTTTAGCAATTCGTCTCTAGCCTCGCAAACACTATATTTCAAAAACACGTTTACCACAATGTCAGCTTCTTAGGACTTATTATTTTTGGTTGTCTTTAGAGCTGTTTGTAATTCTTTTCCGCAAAATAGAAACTGTCAGAAACTGTTCAGAGGTTTAGTCTTACCTATCAAAGGTTATGAGCCTGAGATGAAAAAATGGGAAATACCCCTAAATGTCACAGAATGAAAATCACACCATCAGATTCAGCGTATCAGAAAACTCCATTGTAGAGGTTTCAAGCTTCTATCTGCAAAAAAGTGGAATTTTGTATTTTTTTGCTAGAAGAAAGATCAAGGATGCGTATTTATTTGGTTTATCCTGTGGGATCAGAGGCAACGCTATAGCGTTGCCTAAAGTAAAGGCCATACGGCTCCAATGTTTGATTATTATTATTATTTTTTCCCCAGAGGCACTTCATATGGAAGGGGTCACCACATAAACTTCAAAGGGGGCTCATTCGATTGGAAATCGAGAGTTCTATTGCCCTTTTTAAGAGTCAAAAGTAGTAGGAGGGACCCAATAGATACGAGATATACTTAATTTATTCATGATTTATTGACCCACTGACGGGTCAATGACACCTCTTTCAAGGTCAATCAGGGATGTTTCTAAGCCTATTGAATACAGATGGGAGTGACGCAGTATTTCACTGAATATACATAATTTATTCATGGTTTATTGATCCACGAAGGGGAATAGATTTCTGGGAAATTGATTACATAATCGACGGGGAATTCTAAGTGTATTGATCCACGAAGGGGACAAGATCACGTGTCTCTTTCTAAGTCAATGAACTTACGTAAGGTTCCTCTTACATCACAATTCAGCCTTGAGATTTTATTTATAATGGACATGCGTCGAGCTTGAAGTATCATACCGTCTTACGACATCATGGAGAGAACATTAAATATTGTTGACTTGGAAACTTTAGCTACACAGATTAATATTGTGAGTTCTGTTTACTAAATTTTCATAGGTTATTTCCAAATAAAATCATTTTTGTAGTCCCTCTCCAGTATATTCAAATTCAGGGTCTACCCCCCCCCCAAAAAAAACAAACTCCAATATGCGATGTTTATAGTCGTTAGAAAGCGTAGAATACGCTCTTTTTTACCATGAAAGACCCCCATCGTTGACGATTTTAATTCTTTCATTGGAAATAATTCACTTTTCGAAAAATATACGCAATTTTCATGCTTTTTATATTCTAGCTAAAAGTGTCAACTTACATCCGTCAACTTTTAGGTTTTAATATGCCGATCCTCTTATCCCCTTATAACGCTAAGCTGCTAACCTGACTTTTATCAGTTCGGCAAACATGTTAAAACCTAAATTATTTCATCCCGTCAAATGCGCATTCGTTATGCTAAATTCTCTTGAATTTGCGCTTAAATATTTCAGTGGTTTCACAAAAAAAATGTTTTTTTCAAGTCAAATTAGTGACAGTAAATCTTATGAATTACAAGAGGGGCTCAGGTGTTGCTTATGATAAATAGTTTCATATAGTATTTGTTTAGTACTATATAGTACTCGGTACATATAGTACATATAGTACTCGGTGTTTATATGGGGGAGGGGGGCTTAAGAAAAAGATACATAGCTACCATGAGGTTTATTGAAGCTACTGTCCATTTGAATGACCTAAATTGATACATCTTTTGACCCTAGAGGAATAATGATAGTTTTTAAGCTTTAAAATATAGCTCATTTTGCTTTAAAATGTGTTGCGTCTCGATTCATGTATTTAAATTTTTTCTAAATGGTAAAAATAGGATTTCTATGCTTTTTGGGTTTATTTCCTGCATGAAGTGTATTTAATTTTTTTTTCTAAATGGTACAAATAGGAGCTACTGACTGTCGCGATGTATTTCTCGCAAATTTTACTTTTTGCTTTACTGAAAAAAGGGGGCTTCTTGGGACAATGGCAGATGCTTTCTAGACAAAATTATGCCTTACAATAAATTCTGTAGAAGGGGGTTCTAATTTTTCTTCTGTAACAGGGAGTCGTCACATTATACTAAATTTTTTCTTCTTTTTAAGGACAATTCTGAGAAATTCATCCCTCCATCAAAGAGGACGAGAACAACAGATAAAACCCCTGTGAGGGCGTCAGTTGTACAGTATGTCACTTGCCACACACTACTGCTATTATTACTACTAACAACTCATCGCAGCACCAAGCCTCCTGAGGCCAACAAAGCTACGCACGCTCCTCCTCCATCCCAATCTATTCAAAGCCTCCCTTTTTACACCCGCCCATGAAATTCCCATTTCCTTTAAATCTTTCTTTATGACGTCCTCCCAACCCAGACGGGGACGACCTGCTTTCCATTTAGCCCTAGATGGTTGGCCGAAAAGAACAATCTTCGGCAATCTGTCATCCTTCATCCGAACAACATGCCCTAACCACCTCAACCTTTCTTTCATTATAGACCTAGAAAGCGGTATTGAACCACATTTTTCGTATATCCTATTGTTTGAAATACGGTCAGTCAGCCGGGTACCCAGAACAATCCTTAAGCAATTTCTCTGGAAAACATCTAGCAAATCTTCATCCGCTTTTCGGAGCGTCCATGCTTCAGAGCCATATTTGACCACTGTCATCACTGTAGCTTCACACCTTGCCACACACCTTCAACTCATTCCAGACCAGCTCTGCCTGCCCAAGTCCCATCCGCGCAGCCTCCAATGCAGCCTGGTAGAAAAGTAAAGAGAGAGTGGATGGCTGCTCATAATGTCACTGCTGCACAAGATTGTGAGGTTGACGCCTATCAAGCATTGCCGGGCCCTTCGTGACCAATGCAAGGCGAGAATGATGTGGCCCCCAACATGCAAGCTGCAAATCTAAATGTAAGTTTCTATATTTTAATTTCTTGCTAAAGATTTTTTTCCCCAAAGGAAATATAAGTACAGCACAAACGCTGCTTATTTTTCTGTCTACTAGATAATTCGTTGAGATAGTATAATGAATATTGCAAATTCAATAGCGATGTCTTGATTTTCACTATTTTATTGTGTGTGTGTGTGAGCGGCGCATGCACTGCTTATTTTTCTGTCTACTAGATAATTCGCTGAGATACTGTAATGAATATTGCAAATTCTATAGCAATGTCATGATTTTCACTATTTTATTATGTGTGTGTGTGTGAGAGAGCGGCGCAAGCGCTGCTTGTTTTTCTGTCTATTAGATAATTCATTGAGATAGTATAATGAATATTGCTAATCAATAGCGATGTCACGATTTTCACTATTTTATTGTGCGTGTGTGTTTGTGTGTGAGCGGCACAAGCGCTGCTTATTTTTCTCTCTACTAGATAATTCACTGAGATAGTATAATGAATATTGCAAATTTATGGGTATTAAAGTTCAATTTTTTAACTGAAAAATAGTTTCACTATTGTTACTGAAATAGAAATAAATACAAGATGTCAGTTTTTTGTAATTAACCAAATGACACTATGTGTGCACAGATAGTGCTATTGCTAAGCGTTTTTTAAATAATATGTAAATAATAATCCAAATTTAAAAAAAGGGTGATTTAGAAACTTTGAAAATAAGCTATTTTCTTTTACAGATTGGATTGGTTCCATATTCTCTGTCTCCCCCCTCATCAGTTGAAGAAGAAACAAATCAAGAACTCATTGAAGGGGCAATGGAGTTTCATTACATTCAGAACAATGAAACATCAGCTATCAACGATAATGAATGGCATGGTATTGTTAACTCTGATGAAACACCTTGTAATATTGACGGTTTATTAACTAATTATTTCAACGTAGATAATAGCACAGTTGAGCAAGGCAATGTAGCTAGCTCAGTGGGGGACTTACCATTGCTAAGTCCAAAAACATTGCAAATTTCATATGATTTTGCCAAGGAGTTAACTGAGAATCCTTCACCCTCAGATTAAATAGACATAGTTCCTATTCAATCAAATGAAATGGCTTTGACGGATTCTCACAGCCCTATCGTTGAAAAAAGTGGGGGAGGGGGTGATAATATAGAAGAGGGGGAGGGTAACAATATACAATTCACATGTCTACCAGAATTTCATCAAACAAACTCGATATTAAATACAATAGTCGTTTGTACTGCAACCTTTGGGGATCCGTTTAATTCACTTATGGGGGGAATTTTATAATTGACCCTATAGATATTGTTCATGAATATGCAGAAAACATTCTTGCACTTTTGGAAAGCCAGATTCAGTTGTGGGAGGGTAGGGACTCCTTTAAGGCTTCAATTGTTTTAGAGATATTTTATTTAAGTGAGGGCAAAAGCGAGGTGTATGATCATTATGTACACACCGAGATGTTAGTGGTTTATCCTCATTTCAAAAATTATGAAACAGTTTTTATGCAGTTGATAACAGCATTATCACGTATCTCGAAAATTAAAATGAAAATGGTAGTGGTTCCGTAGTTTTATTTATTGAAAATTTAAGCGTTAATATATTTAAATTTAAAAAAGATTTCATTTGAAGAGGGGGGCATGGGAAGAGGGCTATTGAATTAAAATATAATCCCGATTTAGAAGGATGTCAGGGCGTTCAACGAATCTGTTTCTAAACAGTTCAAAAATATTTCAAGTACGCTTTCCTCAGATCAGCTTTCGAACCACTACGAAATGACGCTTCAAAGCAAAATTTGGAATACTGAGCTGTATATGGGAAAGAGGGATCTGATTTTCCCCCTGTAGATTTCTCCTGTTTAGAGGGAAAATTTCCAGTAACGCTCAGGTCAATTGATATTTTTGAAAGAGCCAGTGCCCATTTAAATATCGGCGTTACTGTACTCCAATATGAAACCAAATTTTAGGATGGAGCACGTTCTAATAAAAAGGGGGTAATATTCCCAGTAAGGGGCCCGTCAATTGAATTGGTGAAGCACTGGGTTTGGTTGTTGTATACACAACCTATTGAACCCAATGCAATTGGCCATTTTAATCAAATTACAGATATCAGTAGAGTTCTGGGAGACGGTAAAAAGAATAAGGGGATATGTTTCTACTGTCCAACATGCCTGTCTAGATTTCATTGTGATTTAAAGTTACAGAATCACACGAAGCATTACAGACGTCATGGCTATCAATCAGTGGAAACAGTTTCGGGTGATAGGGCCATTTTAAGATTTAAGAACTTTCAGAATACGCTCCTGCCATGCAATAAAATAAGTTTGGATTGTGAAGCTAACCTTGTGGATGTGAATGACCCCCAATTTCAGAATCGAATCAAAGAAAATCAAGCTATTTCGGTTTCCTAAGCCCACGCGCAAAGAGACAGCTCTAACACAATGCAATTGTTAGAAATAGTCGAGACGTTGGATGAGAATGATTTCATGATCAAGGCATTGACCAAATTAATTGTCACTGAAAATAGAGCTATTTCTGGTTTGAGAAATACTCATTACCCAATGTTGTTGTCCGCAGAGGATCGTCTAGCGATTAAAAATAAGAAAATATGCTGGATTTGTAAGCGGGAATTTGAAGAGGGGACTAAGGGGAAAGGGACTAGGGGGAAAAGAGGGGGAAGGGGAAAGTAAGAGATCATAATCACTTGTGGCAGGAAATATAATCAAGGGGTAGTATATTTCGAGGTGTAGCACATCAATCTTGCAATGTGAATGTAAGCCAGCAGTTTTTTATACCAGTTTTCATTCACAATTCAAATTACAATTTATTACAAAAT
Source organism: Artemia sp. Qi Xiang Cuo (assembly GCF_049724085.1). Taxonomy (NCBI): domain Eukaryota; kingdom Metazoa; phylum Arthropoda; class Branchiopoda; order Anostraca; family Artemiidae; genus Artemia; species Artemia sp. Qi Xiang Cuo. The sequence continues at coordinate 34,189,423 of NC_142796.1, forward strand.
TACAAAATTACAATTCAAATTACAAAATTTATTCTACAGGCTTTGGCACGCATGCAAACGGAGGGAGGGGGAGAAGATAGTTAATGGGTAAACAACTCATTTATCTACAATATTATCCCCAAATCAGCTGAGAAGCTGGTGCTTCTAGAGTTGAAATGGCATGGGCATACGTGCTGGAATAAAATTTGATTTTTAGATTCATACAGTTTTTTCCCCGAGGCTTTGAGTCAATTGATTCAAGTGCAGAAAAGTGACAATTTTGATAGTTTTCCTCTGCTTAAACAGCGCTTTCCAGACATCGAAATGTATGATCTACTGATCTGTAAAGGCATATATGCATATGACTATTACTGTTCTGGCGGACGGTTAAGCGAGGAGAAACTACCTCCAACTGAACCTTTCTATAATTTACTTACCGATAGTGAATGCACTGCCGAGGAATATGAATTTGCCAAGATGGTATGGGATAAGGGTAATTGTAAAAACGGATGGGATTATTGTAGAATGTACTTGGCTAGTGACGCACTGACTCTATTAGATATTGTCAGTGAAAACACAGATCAAAGTTATTCAGAGTTGGACTAGATATTAGCCATTATTTTTCCACACCTCATTTGGTGATGGACTTGATTCTATAAATTAGTAGGGAGGAAATGGTTGATCACTGATATGGATCAACGCTTTTTTGTAGAAAGATCGATGAGGGGGGTAGGGTATTTTTTCATGGAGATCGCATTTTAACAACGGATCCAACTGGACAAGACACTGATGTAAAGTCTAATACAGTTTTTCGTGACATGAACTCATTGTACCCCTCGGCAATGTCTCACTACTCTTTGCTGTGCGGAAATTACAAATGGCTTGAGGGTCCTTGTGAGATCCCCGACATTCACACTTTCGAGGACAATGGGCCACAAGGATGGTTCTTTGAAATTGACGGGCACATACCATTGGAACTTCATGATTCTGTCAAAGATTTTGTATTTCCTCGTGTCAAGAGACCAGTGTCCAAGGAATCACTGAGCCCATACAATCGATCCTTAGTCAAGTATATGGGCATGCACTGGACCCCCTCCAAGCAAAAACTGATTGCAGATCTAGACCCTAAACATAATATTGTTGTTCACCATGTGCTTCTGCGATTGATGGTGAACATTGGTTTCAGGGTCACAAAAATACACTGGGCCCTGCAATTCAATCAGAAGCCCTACTTAAAGACATTTATCGACACCTTTGTTGATAAACGCTCAATGGCAAAAAATAAAGTTGAAACAGAAATATACAAACTCATTTTAAATTTAGCTTTTGGCAAAATGTGTGAAAGCGTACGAAACAGATCACGTTGTGACGTCGTAACATGCCCCCAAGAATGTGCACGAATTATAGCTAACCCTAATTTTACAACATTCACGAGCATAGAGCCGAACATGGTTCTTCTACACAGGAAGAAAAGAAATGTGGTACTGAACAAGAATATAGCGGGAGGTAGTTCAGTACTGGAAATTTCCAAAAAGATCATGTTGTCGTTTTTTTTAAAATGTGTGCCAGGTACGATGGCCAAGGGAGGGGGAAGTTCAAGTTTATCATGGGGACACAAATTCACTGCTGTTAAAAGTTAAAACCGGAGATTCATTAAATGATTTTGAAAAAGGGATGCACATCAGCTCGTGGACTGATTTCACTAACTGGAATGCGTCCCTCCACCCCGAGTTTGTGAAACGTCAAGCTCCCAATCAACTACTAATGTTAAAATCAGAGACGGGGAGCGATTTAATATCCAATGGGGTGTTCCCCTGTCCTAAAGTTTATTGTGTACAAACGACAAAGATGTAAAGGAGGCGTGCAAAGGGTGCCTACACATTTTGTAAAAAATAATTTCGACCTGAGTGTCTACAGAAACTTTGTAGATAGTTGTCTAGTGCCAAGAGCACATGTGCTAGCAATTCGCTCTCTGCAGTATAGAAACTATACTCTTAGAGTTGAAGAAATGCCATTTCATGTAGATCCGACAAGGTCTTTGTGCTCGAGAATGGTGTAAAAGTACTCCCCCACGGCCACTATTGAATTTCAGACCAGGTTGAATGTGTATTGCAACCAATTCGGTCTGTATAAATTAACTTAAATGCTCAAATAGTACAACCTAACCTCACCCTTAAAGCAAATTGTGGTCCACATTTTTGTTTATGGAGACAGCAAATTCATAAATTAACTTAAATGCTCAAATAGTACAACCTAACCTAACCTGCAGCACCGGCTATTGTATACAGAGTTTGTTTTTCAGCAGCAACCCCGGGAGGTGGCGGCTCGCGCCCGCGACCGGCCTTAGGCCTGCGGCCCCCGGGGGTGGACAATATTCTCATCTTTTAAATTCATAGTCTAGAAATTTGTTCAACTGCTCTGGTATTGCTATTGTTCGTGTTGTAAGTTGATTTTTTTTTACAATAAGTGAGAAAAATGTTGTTCCTATTGTTGTAAAAATAGTGTGTGCTTTTGCTATTCGCGCTGTATTTTAAGGTGTACAAAATGTGTGTACTATTGTCGTTCTTGCTGTTGTATCAATAGTGTGCACTATTGTTGTTCTTGCTGTACAAAAAAGCGTTTTTGTCAATAAATGGAAAATGTTGTTGTTGATGTTCTTGTTGTACAAATAGTGTTGTTGTTAATAAATGAAAAATGCTGTTGTTGCTACTGTAGTACAATAGTGTTGTTGTTAATAAATGAATGTACTATTATTGTTCTTCCTGTAGAATAGTGTTTTTGTCAATAAATAAAAAATGCTGGTGTTGCTATTGTTGCAAAATAGTGTTGTTGTTAATAAATGAATGTACTATTGTTATTGTTGCTGTAGAAAAAAGTATTTTTTGCCAAAAATAAAAATGTTGTTGTTGATGTTCTTGTTGTACAAACACTGTTGTTGTTAATAAATGAAAAATGCTGTTGTTGCTACTGTAGTACAATAGTGTTGTTGTTAATAAATGAATGTACTATAGTTTTTCTTGCTGTACAATAGTGTTTTTGTCAATAAATAAAAAATGCTGTTGTTGCTATTGTTATACAATATTGTTGTTGTTAATAAATGAATGTAATATTGTTGTTGCTGCTGTACAAAAAAAAGTGTTTTTGTCAATAAATGAAAAATGCTGTTGTTGCTATTGTTGTACAATAGTGTTGTTGTTAATAAATGAATGTACTATTGTTGACGATTGTTCTTTTTTAACAAATAGTGTGTGCTATTGATGCTGTACAGAAGTGGTAATGTTAAAAAATGTAAGAAATATTGTTTTTGTTGTTCTCTCACTACATAGATGTATAGGACAATTGTTACTTGTACACGGGAGATGTATGGTTAAAGTTAGCTTTAGCCTAATTGTTGACAATTGCACTGTGTATCAATTTAAAATACCATTCAGATCGTTTCTTTGTGGCCCATCAATTTCTGGGAAAACGACACTTTTAGCTAAAATAATTAAAAATTGTAATAAAATGTTTTTGGAAAAAACAAAGCAAATTTACTATTGGTATAGTATTTGGCAGGAGTTCTACGATCAAATAAAAGCTATTGCCACATCCATGCCAATACAATTCATGCGGTGACTTGATGTTTTCAATAGTATTCAACCAAACTCATGGCTGATTATTGATCATCTGGCTGAACCGTTTCAATAGGTCTCACAGGAAATACTGCAAGTTCTTACTGTTCGCTATCATCATAAACACATCTTGATGTCCCTATCCTTATGTAATTTGTTTCAAGAGTGCAATTATGTGAGAGTTCTTGCTTTGAATTGTACCATCTAAATTATCTACCGAGTTGTTCGTGATTCTAGCTCGCTAATAACTCTCAATAAGCAAATATATCCAGGTGCTCCAAAATTTATGCTGTCAGCGTACAGTCAGGCGATAGATAAGCCCTACGGGTACATTTCGCTAAATCTTAATCATAACGCACTCGAGGATCTACGTGTAGTCACAGATAGTTTTGACAAAGAAATTACTGTATATATTCCAGTGAACAGCAGAAGAGGCTATTAGTTGTCATCATGACACTGAAGAAACTATACGAACAACGGCTTTTATTTTCCGTTTTAGGCACTTCAAAACCTCCACTCAGGAAGGCCATACTCAAACATGGTGTTGACAATGATTTTATTAATCTAATATCTGAACTTTGTTTAAATTTAACTGAGAGCAATGTACACTTGCCAGATGGTGTTAGACAATAGACAAAGCAACACCGTTCCACTGTACGTGCGTTGGCTTGCAAAAACAAAGGAAACATTTTTAAAAGAAAACGCCTCCTTCCAGCGGGTGGTATCTTTTTTATACTTTTACTACCAATAACCACAGGATTTGTAAACAGTTTTCACTAGATGGCTAAAGCCTATAATTTGACGCCATTTGGAATTGTCCTCTCACCCGTGGAAGATTTTGAAGACAATCTAAGCAAACTCATTAATAATGAAGACATTGCCGATGATAAAAAGCTAGTTTTACTTCAAGATGCATGGCGACGTGTGGACAAACATACACCTTATCGTGAGAGACCCGTCGCCGTCACAGATCCCCCAAAACAGAAAATATCTTCTCAAGATTCTGCACAATCAAAGGAGAAGGAATTGAATTCCATAGTGACAACAATTGGAAACATTTTGCCTGTGACCTATCGAGAAAAGAGTTAAAGAGTATTAACATATCTCATGTTGGAAATTGGTGGTGATCAAGTTCAAGTCGATAGCACAGGGAAACGAATTATAATTAAGGGAAAATTTTATAATCTAGTTGATTTAATTTGCGATATGGTGAAGAATCGTAAAAAACTTTTATCATATGACAATAATCTATACACCTTTCTAAAAACATCAAACTTCCCCAAAAGTCTTATTAACAATAAGCAAATCCTAAAGAAATTAAAATAATATAGTCCTCTAACAACGCCAACATTTAAAAAAGGAGAAAAGGAAGGTTTTAATTCAATCTTGGGAAATACTAGCAGCAGCAGTAGCAATGATTTTATAACACCAACGACGGTGATTGCTAGACAAAAGCAAAGAAGTATTGATTCACCCTCCAGTGTGCAAAAGGGGAGTGCACATTACACTACATGTGTGCGTTCAAAATGGTTGAAGTTTTAAAGCATGTATATAAAAATATTTTTTAAGCGGAAAGTGCAAGTTCACCCACAACGCTTTCTAAAGTTGTCTCTGACATAGATGACAGCATATTAAAAATGAAAAAGAGGATCTAGAAAATGAACCGAGTTACACTCTGTATCGGAATCGCACGCTACGTGGCAAAACAATATCGACAAACTAAAAGCTTTTCCCCTCTGAATATAATGCAAACTGATCTTTTAACTTTAGACGCGATTCAACGGCGTCACAATACACCCTAAAAATATATTCTAGTGGCAATCAGTGTCTTTAGTCACTATGCCTATGCCATTCCATTGCAATCAAAGAGAGGTGTTGAAGTTAGCCCTCAGGCAGTTCATTGTAGTGAAAATACATTTTATGCTATTATAAAGCAATATTCCAGTGAAAAAAAAATTGTGAAGAAGGAATTCAATGTTGGTGATACTGTTCGAATTAATAGAACCACCAATATTTTTGAAAAGGGGAATTAATTATGGAGCACTGAACTTTTTAGTATCCAAAATCCTACACACTGAACCTACGACATATCGGCTGCGAGACACCAAAGATGAAGAGATTCTCGGTGGTTTATATGACTATGAACTAGAAAAAGTTAGAAACACTAATGAAATTTATCAAATTGAAAAGATACTAAAGAGTCGTACTCGCAGGGGCAAGAAACAGTTGCTTGTTCGCTGGCTAGGATACAATTCTGATTTTGATTCTTGGATTACAGTTGAAGACATTAACAATGCCAAATGATTTCTATGTGACATTCATGTCCAATGTTTCTGATCCTCTCTACAATGATTTGAATAGAACAAATGATTTTTGGACTAAACTCTCAACCCCCAACAAATTCGACGCCGCGTATGAAGTGGCTCTTGTAGACTGCATTCTCAAAATACATGTGAAATGCTGAGAAAGGATCGCAAATATGATATAAAAATTAGACCCTATGATTGGCCGCCATCTTCAGGTGATCAAGAACAAATTCAAAAGATTAATTGGATGAATTATCCATATATTAAATTTCCCTATGAAGAAATCTTTTGTAAGAATGGTTTATTTCGTTCTATCGATATAAAAGTTACCGCTAGTAGAAAACGAGCTTTTCATTTCATCTATTCAATGGAAGAAATCAAGATCTATATTTGTTCACCCATCTCCGATGGAAAGACTATTCTTAATGATAATCTAAAAGATGTTCTTGGCTTTAAGCTCAATATAATCAATGGTAAAAGTGCTGGAGACACAAATTTTATTTTTTATGGCTACCCATTTGCTGTCTACACAGACATTTGTATATTTCTTTACTCTTCACTTGTTGAAACGTCCAGAGTTACAAATAACAATTTTCCCCTTTTGTGAGTTCTTGATCAAAAAGTCAATCAAAAAAACATTCGTCACTACAATATAAAGCATCTTCAGTATATCCCCGTAAACACTTCCTATTTGGAACTCTGTCAGTTAACACTAAGAACTGAATTAGGTAATCCCCCTAGCAATATAAAAAATGTTTGGCTGTGATGACATGCCATTTTCGACCCATCGTTGTTGATGTTCAAAACTAACAAGATATCTAATATAAAAGTGGTATTCATTTGTCCTGGTATTGACTGCTATGTTAATACTCTTGGCCCAAGACAACTGGGCAATGGAATGGACTATTACAAAGGTCGCTCATCAATGTCTGGCTACAGTCTTGGCAGTTGGTTTGCTAAGCTGTTTCGCTCTGCACTACCTCTGGCTATAAAATATACTGTACCGGCTGCGACAGATTTTAGATCCTCTGAACTATGCGATTAGAGCTCGGGCAAGTATTTAAAAAAAGTGCTTCGGAAAATCTTAGGTCAATTGCGCAAACCCTTGTCGAGCAATTGAAATCTCATCAAAAAGGAAAAGGTTTAAATTGGTCAAGAAACAGTGCAAAACTCATCAGTATCTACTCAGGTCAGAAACGAAAGACATCACCATTGTCAAAGAAAAGAAGGAAAAAGACGACACGTATAGTAAACAGTAGAAGAAGAAGCCCCAGGAAGAGAATTGTTAGATCGAAACTAGATTTCTTTTCCTAAGATGGCATATCTACCGCATAAGGATTCCCAACCTTCAATCACTTCATCTTTAAATCTATCCAACGCAGAAAATGTTGATGTGAGTAAAACATTGATACTATGAACAATTTTATCCACAACAACCCCTCTCCTATAATATCCACTTTCAAATTTATTCCAATGAAGACTACCTTATGGAAAGTCTTCAAAATTTATAGATTTACGTATGAAAGTCCGTAAATCCGATAATACATTGCCTATTCTTGCCGATGGAATATCCTTTGAAAATTGTATATTACATAATTTATTTCGTCAAATCAGTGTCTACATAAATGCCACACTGGTGAGCACAAGCAACGATCTCTCGAATTATACAAGCTATATGCAATTCATGCTGATGACACCCAAGTCATACAAGGAATTGAGAGGCACCTCCAATGGAAATGAATATATTACTAATACTGATATTACAGATACACTTAAAAATGCTACAACTAGTGAATTACATCTAGTTGGAAAAATATATCATGAAATATTTAATATTCCCCAATGGCTACCACCCAATATTAAAGTGGATATAATATTGACACTTGCTCCATCCAATTTTATATTACGAATCGAACTTGCTTCCAATCCTGATGTAAATCTCTCCCTCACATCAGAAATACTAAATATACGAAAGCAGCAGGTCATGATTTCAGTTGCTCTGGCTGTGAAGAAATTGAGAACCACTGGAAATAATATTAAACTACTTGTTCCTCAAACAGTCAAAAATCAGCTTCATATTGCCACAGGCTCACTCACCTTCACCGACTCATCCTTTATCAATGGCGAAATTCCGTCAAAATTAGTATTAACATTTGTAAAAGCGCTAGTGCAATAGTATTGTGGACTGGATGCCCATATAAATTTGAAATGTTTGCGCTTTCATCTCTTGTCTGCAAAGTAAATGGAATCCCACTCTACAATCTATCTTTCGATAAATCCTATAAGACATTGTATGAGTTGACCATGCAAACCCTAGATAATGATTCACAACTATTTGAAAATGGTATAACCGTAGACATGTTCACTAAAACACATGGTATTATTGTATTGGATTTCTCTGGCACCCAGGATATGAGTATAGTACGAACGGGGAGTGTGTATTTAGAGTGTACATTTGCCGACCCATTAGCTGGGAGTATTGCACTAATCTCACTAAATCAATATGAAACCTATTGGGAAATCACTCCCGAAGGTAGTTTTCTACTAGACCTTGCACCATGAACACCAGTCACATAATCAATGTATTTAATATGGACCCCTATATGTCCAAATACAGATCATATTGTCTGCCCTCAGACTTTCTTGAAAAAATGCAAAGTGCCAACAATGCCCTAATCATTTCTAATAGCAGTCCGTCGACTGTGAATACTGGCCATTGGTTCCGCATCTTTTAAATAAAAAAGAAAATTGAATTTTTTGATCCTCACCGCCCACCCGAAACCTTTTACACTTCATACACTAACAACTGGATTAAGAGCAGTGGAAAAACTATAATTCAAAATCGGAAGAGACTGCAGGATCTGACGACTAAAAGCTGTTGTTTCCAAGCGCTACTATATTTCGTGTTTAGATGTCGTGGCTATACTTACAAGCAGTCTCTCGACATTTATGCAGACAATCGAAGTCTGAACGACTTTATGGTGGAAAATATCCTCTCAGACCTGTATAATATGGATTTTAGTGCCTTACGAGTAAAGTGCTTAAAAATGTACGTGAATTTGTTTATTAATAAAAAAAATGTATATATACAAAAGCAATGTCTTGATTTATCACTTTAGATTTCTTCTTCAGTGTATAGGCAAGAACTATTGTCGAGAACCACTAATGCTGGTAGATCATTTGATTTCATTGTATATTGATCTTTATTGGCTAGAAAGTCAGGGTCACATTTTTTACAGTATAATGTAACATCACTCTTGACATATCTCTTCGTATAGTCAATGATACTATTTGTATTCATATTGTGAAATTCACGTGTTTCAATTTGTCTATCTGAAGCAATATCACATACAGTGTTTTCAAATGGTGAATTGCATTCGGTAACTACCAAATAAAAATCACTAGGTCTATAGTCAAAATAGGCAGTGTCATCACAACGATGACGTAGAAACCAAATTGTCTTGTTACCCCAACAGTTGAATCGTAGACCTGATTCTTCCTCCAAAAATAATTTAAATCCATGACGGTACCAATCACGTAGAAATAAACTAAAATCACGTTTGAGGTTCTTTCCAATCATACCGAGAAAAGTATTCTCCCACTGATCACATTTGTCATAGTGGCAATTGGAGCATAGATGTTCTCTAGGGTTAGACTCAGAAATATCTTCAAGACATGAATTACTTTGATGGACATTTGATTTTGAACAAAAAGTTTGATTTTGAAATAAGGAATTTCTAAAACCTTGAAACTTTTTGCAATCAAAAACAAACGAAAATTAGTTAAAAAAAAACTTTCCGAAAAAAAGTTTTTAAAAGAAAAGTAAAGGCTTAAACTTAATATCAGCAGATACAAATACTTGTTAAAATTCAAACTCAAAAACGACCAGAAATTACTATTAAAGAATAAATGAAACCCAAAATGAACAGAAATTAAATAAACAATCTTAGCAAAAAAAATACAACAAGTAAGTAGTATTGATACTATTGACGGTGATTGCACAAGGAATTACACAAGAATACTTTTGCAGTTCCACACCCATACTCCTTACCAGGGGGCAGGGGGGTAGTCACCTATCGATTCTAAGAGTGATTTTTTTATATTACTACTGGTATATGCCATGACAGACAGGTTTCTGACTCGACAGTCAAGCCAGTCAGATTTCAGTCATAATATATACGAACTGCACACCTTTTAAGGTAAGTTCATTATCCCAAAAAAAAACAAGAAAAAACTGAAAGAAAAAAAACCGGTCCTTCTTGGTTAGGTGATAATATATTCAGGTTTTTGACTATAAAATGCAGGTCCAAATTAGAATTTTGTACAGTTTGTAAAGCTAACTTCAAGGATGTACGGTGTTTTCGATTGTGAATTCATTGGTTTGAAGAAGTCAGCTTGTGGGGTGATTTTTGAATATGCGTTTTTATTGCTGACTACAGATCGTAGAGAAGTCTCTTGTTATCACTGGCATATCACCTACAATATGTGTGCTTACAATAGAGACATGTGGCGCAATACATTATGCGTTATAAACAAATTGGGTTTATATGAATGAGTTATACCCCCATTCTATGATGGAGGGAAGGATCTATCCATAGTACAAGAGGAAGTTGGAGAAATATGTAGTTTTTTGATGTGACAGCCCTATACGCGAAAGGGAATGTACCCACTGATAAACTTTTAATAGACAAATGCAAATCTGATACACCAATATTCAACTTGGAAGATTTTAATTGTGAGGTTTTTCCGATTAAAATACACAACCCAGAGGACGAGGTTCGATTTTTTAGCAGATCGGTGCCGATAAATATTCCTTCTCGGAGTATATGTATAAGATATCCCAGGAAGAAGAAGAACAACAGAATCCCTGATATTGATTGGGATTACACCAAGTGGGTGATGAACGATGATGAATTTTTATAACACCCATCCCCCCCATGACTATCCAACGGTCTTTTTAAAGACCATCAAATCTATAAACACTTCGTAACCTTAGTCATATGAATCTTTTCTGTGCCTCGACAGAAAACAAAATATCGCATTTTACTAGTCTGAAATAGTTTTTTTTGTACCTTGTGAAAAAAATTCACAAAGGGTTTGATGCAGTGAGTGACTAATTAGATCAATCCACGGTATTAGTTACCAAAACTCCAAAAACTAATTGCTGAAAACTAATTAGGCACGAAAGATAGTTTAGTTTCAATTCTGTTTCCAAATATGTACAGTTTACTAGGTTTTAGACTATTTGTTAACGTTACAAACAAAAGTCAATCCTCATAAATTAAAGAAAAAGGGGAAACACCCCAGTAGGGACTGACTTTCATATCTTTAGTTGAAATACCCTTTTTCAACTAAATAACAAGATATCATGCAGCGACAAAGTGTCGTTTACAACTGGTCTATGCAGCAAAACAAACATTTTGGCCAAAATACAACAAACAAGCTATCAAGCATAAAGGCTACGAGAATGGTAATCAACTTAAAATTATCAAAAAAGTTTGTGCACATTCTTTTATTTTCTGAAGGCAGGTTGCCAGACGACATTTTTCGTATTTGAGCATAAAAGCTAAAGTTAAAAGTGAAATACTAAAGTAAGTTAAAAGTGAAATACTATTATAGGCAATGGCTCAGAAGCTTCATTTGGATTTGATTTTGATGTTGGATAAAAATTCAGTCATTTTTATAGAAACTGCAATAGTTTCACGGAAAAAATATTTCAGCGTATTTTAATTCTAAATGAAAAGTGTTAAATGTAAATTCATTTTGGTTTTTATGTTGGATAAAAATTCCTTCGTTTTTATAGAAACTGCAATAGTTTCACGGGAAGTATCTTTCAGGGTTTTTTAAGTTTAAACGAAAAGTAGTAAATGCAATTCCATTTTGATTTTGATGCTGGATAAAAATTCATTCCTTTTTATAGAAACTGTAATAGTTTCACGGGAAGTATCTTTTAGCGTATTTTAAGTTTAAACGAAAAGTAGTAAAATGCAAATTCATTTTGATTTTAAAATTCGTTCATTTTTATAGAAACTGCAATAGTTTCACGGGAAGCATCTTTCAGCGTGTTTTAAGTTTAAAAGAAAAGCCTTAAATGGAAACTAATTTTGATCTTGATGTTGAATAAAAATTCAGTCATTTTTATAGAAAATGCAATAGTTTCCCAGGAAGTATCTTTCAGCGTGTTTTAAGTTTAAGTGAAAAGTATTCAATGAAAATTAAATTTGATTTTGATGTTGAATAAAAATTCATTCATTTTTTTAGAAACTGCAATAGTTTCACGAGAACCATCTTTTAGCATATTTTAAGTTTATATGCAAAGTATTAAATTCAAATTTATTTTGATTTTGAAATTCATTCATTTTTATAGAAACTGCAATAGTTTCACGGAAAGCATTTTTAAGGGTTTTTTAAGTTTAAACGAAAAGTAGTAAATGCAATTTCATTTCGATTTTGATGTTGGATAAAAATTCCTTCATTTTTATAGAAACCGCAATAGTTTCACAGAAAACATCTTTCAGCGTATTTTAATTTTAAATGAAAAGTGTTAAATGCAAATTCATTTTGGTTTTTATGTTGGATAAAAATTCCTTCATTTTGATAGAAAGTGCAATAGTTTCACGGGAAGCATCTTTCAGCGTTTTTTAAGTTTAAAAGAAAAGCATTAAATGGAAACTAATTTTGATTTTGATGTTGAATAAAAATTCAGTCATTTTTATAGAAACTGCAATAGTTTCACAGGAAGTATCTTTCAGCGTGTTTTAAGTTTAAGTGAAAAGTATTCAATGAAAATTAAATTTGATTTTCGATGTTGAATAAAAATTCATTCATTTTTATAGAAACTGCAATAGTTTCACGAGAACCATCTTTTAGAATATTTTAAGTTTATATGCAAAGTATTAAATGCAAATTTATTTTGATTTTGAAATTCGTTCATTTTTATAGAAACTGCAATAGTTTCACGGGAAGCATCTTTCAGGGTTTTTTAAGTTTAAAAGAAAAGAATTAAATGCAATTTCATTTCGATTTTGATGCTGGATAAAAATTACTTCCTTTTTATAGAAACTGCAATAGTTTCACAGAAAACATCTTTCAGCGTATTTTAATTTTAAATGAAAAGTGTTAAATGCAAATTCATTTTGGTTTTTGTGTTTGATAAAAATTCATTCATTTTTATAGAAACTGCAATAGTTTCAAGGGAAGCATCTTTCAGCGTGTTTTAAGTTTAAATGATAATTATTAAAGGGAAATTCATTTTGATTTTGATGTTGATTAAATTCATTCATTTTATAGAAAATGCAATAGTTTCCCGGGAAGTATCTTTCAGCGTGTTTTAAGTTTAAGTGAAAAGTATTCAATGAAAATTAAATTTGATTTTCGATGTTGAATAAAAATTCATTCATTTTTATAGAAACTGCAATAGTTTCACGGGAAGCATCTCTTAGAATATTTTAAGTTTATATGCAAAGTATTAAATGCAAATTTATTTTGATTTTAAAATTCGTTCATTTTTATAGAAACTGCAATAGTTTCACGGGAAGCATCTTTCAGGGTTTTTTAAGTTTAAACGAAAAGTAGTAAATGCAATTTCTTTTCGATTTTGATGCTGGATAAAAATTCATTCCTTTTTATAGAAACTGTAATAGTTTCACGGGAAGTATCTTTTAGCGTATTTTAAGTTTAAACGAAAAGTAGTAAAATGCAAATTCATTTTGATTTTAAAATTCGTTCATTTTTATAGAAACTGCAATAGTTTCACGAGAAGCATCTTTCAGCGAGTTTTAAGTTCAAATGAAAAGCCTTAAATGGGAATTCGTTTTTATTTTGATGTTGGATAAAAATTCATTCAGTTTTATAAAAACTACAATAGTTTCCCAGGAGGCATCTTTCAGCGTGTTTTAAGTTTAAGTGAAAAGTATTCAATGAAAATTAAATTTGATTTTGATATTGAATAAAAATTCATTCATTTTTGTAGAAACTGCAATAGTTTCACGAGAACCATCTTTTAGCATATTTTAAGTTTATATGCAAAGTATTAAATTCAAATTTATTTTGATTTTGAAATTCGTTCATTTTTATAGAAACTGCAATAGTTTCACGGGAAGCATCTTTAAGGGTTTTTTAAGTTTAAACGAAAAGTAGTAAATGCAATTTCATTTCGATTTTGTTGCTGGATAAAAATTCATTCATTTTTATAGAAACTGCAATAGTTTCACAGAAAACATCTTTCAGCGTATTTTAATTTAAAATGAAAAGTGTTAAATGCAAATTCATTTTGGTTTTTGTGTTGGATAAAAATTCCTTCATTTTTGTAGAAACTGCAATAGTTTCACGGGAAGCATCTTTCAGCGTGATTTAAGTTTAAATGAAAAGTATTCAATGGAAACTCATTTGGATTTTGATGTTGGATAAAAATTCATTTATTTTTATAGAAACTGCAATAGTTTCACAGGAAGTATCTTTCAGCGGTTTTTAAGTTTAAGTGAAAAGTATTCAATTAAAATTAAATTTGATTTTCGATGTTGAATAAAAATTCATTCATTTTTATAGAAACTGCAATAGTTTCACGAGAACCATCTTTTAGAATATTTTAAGTTTATATGCAAAGTATTAAATGCAAATTTATTTTGATTTTGAAATTCATTCATTTTTATAGAAACTGCAATAGTTTCACGGGAAGCATCTTTAAGGGTTTTTTAAGTTTAAACGAAAAGTAGTAAATGCAATTTCATTTCGATTTTGATGCTGGATAAAAATTCATTCATTTTTATAGAAACTGCAATAGTTTCACGGAAAACATCTTTCAGCGTATTTTAATTTTAAATGAAAAGTGTTAAATGCAAATTCATTTTGGTTTTTGTGTTGGATAAAAATTCCTTCATTTTTATAGAAACTGCAATAGTTTCACGGGAAGCATCTTTCAGCGTGTTTTAAGTTTAAATGAAAAGTATTAAATGGAAACTCATTTTGATTTTGATGTTGAATAAAAATTCATTTATTTTTATAGAAACTGCAATAGTTTCCCGGGAAGTATCTTTCAGCGTGTTTTAAGTTTAAGTGAAAAGTATTCAATGAAAATTAAATTTGATTTTGATATTGAATAAAAATTCATTCATTTTTGTAGAAACTGCAATAGTTTCACGAGAACCATCTTTTAGCATATTTTAAGTTTATATGCAAAGTATTAAATTCAAATTTATTTTGATTTTGAAATTCGTTCATTTTTATAGAAACTGCAATAGTTTCACGGGAAGCATCTTTAAGGGTTTTTTAAGTTTAAACGAAAAGTAGTAAATGCAATTTCATTTCGATTTTGATGCTGGATAAAAATTCAGTCATTTTTATAGAAACTGCAATAGTTTCACGGAAAACATATTTCAGCGTATTTTAATTTTAAATGAAAAGTGTTAAATGTAAATTCATTTTGGTTTTTGTGTTGGATAAAAATTCCTTCATTTTTATAGAAACTGCAATAGTTCCACGGGAAGTATCTTTAAGGGTTTTTTAAGTTTAAACGAAAAGTAGTAAATGCAATTCCATTTTGATTTTGATGCTGGATAAAAATTCATTCATTTTTGTAGAAACTGCAATAGTTTCACGAGAAGCATCTTTTAGCGTATTTTAAGTTTATATGCAAAGTATTAAATGCAAATTTATTTTGATTTTGAAATTCGTTCATTTTTATAGAAACTGCAATAGTTTCACGGAAAGTATCTTTCAGGGTTTTTTAAGTTTAAACGAAAAGTAGTAAATGCAATTTCATTTTGATTTTGAAATTCATTCATTTTTATAGAAACTGCAATAGTTTCACGGGAAGCATCTTTCAGCGTGTTTTAAGTTTAAAAGAAAAGCACTAAATTCTTCTTCTTCTTAATAAGTTCCATTATTTAGTTATTTAATGCCCCCTCCAGCCCCGTCAAAAGCATTAAATGGAACCTCATTTTGATTTTGATGTTGAATAAAAATTTAGTAAATTTTTATAGAAACTGCAGTAGTTTCACGGGAAGTATCTTTTAGCGTATTTTAAGTTTATATGAAAAGTATTAAATACAAATTCATTTTGATTTTGAAATTCGTTCATTTTTATAGAAACTGCAATAGTTTCACGGGAAGCATCTTTCAGAGTGTTTTAATTTTAAAAGAAAAGCATTAAATGGAAAATCATTCTGATTTTGATGTTGAATAAAAGTTCAGTCATTTTTATAGAAACTGCAATAGTTTCACGGGAAGTATCTTTCAGCGTGTTTTAAGTTTAGATGAAAAGTATTCAATGAAAATTAAATTTGATTTTGATGTTGGATAAAAATCCATCCATTCTTATAGAAACTGCAATAGTTTCACGAGAACCATCTTTTAGCGTATTTTAAGTTTATATGCAAAGTATTAAATGCAATTTTATTTTGATTTTGAAATCCGTTCACTTTTATACAAACTGCAAAAGTTTCACGGGAAGCATCTTTCAGGGTTTTTTAAGTTTAAACGAAAAGTAGTAAATGCAATTTCATTTTGATTTTGATGCTGGAAAAAAATTAATTCCTTTTTTATAAAAACTGCAAAAGTTTCACGAGAACCATCTTTTAGCGTATTTTAATTTTATATGCAAAGTATTAAATGCAAATTCATTTTGATTTTAAAATTTGTTCATTTTTATAGAAACTGCAACAGTTTCACGGGAAGCATCTTTCAGCGTGTTTTAAGTTTAAAACAAAAGCATTAAATTCCTCTTCTTCATAAATTCCACTATTTATTTATTTAATGCCCCTTCTGGCCCCGGCCAGGCCTGCCGCAGCGGGCCCCACGGCGCTTCCCGGTCGCCGTAGCGGCAGCCCATGGCCTTTGGCCGCCGCAGCGGCCACCCCCCGGAGGGACCCAATTTCAAATTAAAAATGTGATATTATTTTAAGTTTATATTTTAATAAATATTGTATTTTTTTTGTTTAATGCGCTTTTTTCTTGTCCAATGTATTATTTATAAAGTGCTACTTTTAGGTATATAATAAAAGAAAATATGATTCTTTATTGATTTTGTTCTTCTCATTATTCTTGAATGGAGTAGTAGTACTAATAGCAAAATTATTTAGTCCTTAGACATCTATAGTCTACAGTAAGTTGTAGGTGAACTGTTGAAGGGAACAAGTATCAATTTAAAACACCATTCAGATCTTTTCTGTGTGGGACATCAATGTCAGGCAAAACAACATTCTTAACTAAAATAATAAAAAATTGCGATAAAATGTTTGTGGAAAAGCCAAAACAATCTACTATTGTTACAGAATTTGGCATGAGTCTTACGATAAAATAAAAGTTATTGCTATATTAGGCGTGCAGATACAATTCATACTAGGGCTTGCCGTTTTCAAGACTTTTAAACCACACTCAGTGCTTAATATTGACAATTTAGCTGTATCCATTAAACAATGTGCTCTAGAAGTAGTACAACTCTTTACGGTTCGCTCTCATCATGAACAGATTTCCGTTACTCTGGTTCTACACAACCTCTTTCATCAGAGCAAATGTATGCGAAGACTTGCATTGAACTGCACCTACTATATCATCTATATAGTTGTTTGTGATTCTAGCTCGCTAATAACTCTCAATAATCAAATATACTCCGGTGCCCCCAAATTTCTACTTTCAGCATACAATCAGGCAACTAATAAACCCTACAGCTATATCCTATTGGATCTTAATCAAAACACACCCGAGGATTTGCGTGTAGTCACAGATATTTTTGACAATGAAATTGCAGTATATCTCCCCGTGAACAGTAAAAAAGGCTATTAGTTGCCATCATGACACTGAAAAAGCTACATGAAAATAGACATTTATTTTCCGTTCTAAGCACTTCAAACCCCCCACTTAGGAAAGCCATACTCAAATATGGTATTGAAAACGATTTCATTAATCTAATATTTGAACTTTGTTTAAATTTAACCGAGGGCAATGTTCAACTGCAAGAAGTATTTAAGCAACAGGGAAAGCAACATCGTTCCATTGTACGTACATTGGCCTTTCCATAGTCACTGGTGTTCACACTAAAAGTGTACAAGACTATCTACAAAATGAAACAATTTACACTCTGCATAGAAATCATAGGCTTCGTGCTAATCATTATCGAAAAACTAAAGCCTTTTTCCCCTTGCATATAATGCAAGCAGATCTCTTAACTCTAGATGACACTCAAAGGCGTTAGAATACACCGTGAAAGTACATTCTACTTCCAATCAGTGTTTATAGTCACTATGCGTATGCTATTCCATTACGGACAAAGAGAGGTGTTGAAGTTGCTCAGGCTATAGAAAGTATTCTCGAACAGGATTCGTATAAAAAAATTCAAATGGATCGCGTTAGTGAATTTGTTAATCCCCATGTTGGAAAAGTACTAATGAAATATGCTCTATCACAATCACAGTCCTATAAAGGCTTCATTGGCCAAAAGATTGATAAAAACTATTTGACTTTTAATTTCAAGATATTGTACATTAAAAAATACTCCTGCTTTTATTCATGATTTGGATAAAAACGTGTGGATTTATAATCAACGACCTACTCGATCATTGTCCAACTCAACCCCAACTGAAGTTCATCATTCTGATCATGATACAATTTATACTTTTCTTAAAAAATATTCCAATGAAATGATTGAGAAGAAGAAGAAAAAATTCAATGTTGGTGATATTGCTAGAATTAATATAGAAACTAATGTATTTGAAAAGAGTAATTACTTGTGGTCCACTGTGCTTTTCAAAGTGGCGAAAATCCTAGACACTAAACCCATAACTAATCGTCTGCGAGACACCAAAGATGAAGAAATTCTCGGTGGCTTTTATGACTAAGAACTACAAAAAGTTAAAAATAACAGTGAAATCTATCAAATTGAAAAGATATTAAAGACTCGTGATCGTAGGGGTAAGAAACAGTTGCTTGTTTGGTGGCTAGGATACAACTCTGATTTTGATTCTTGAATTGGTGTTGAAGATATTGACAATGCCCAATGATTTTTATGTAACATTTATGTCCAACATCTCCGATCCTCTCTACAATGAATTGAATAAAACACATAATTTTTTGACGAAACTCTCCCTAGCCATTAATTTCGAGGATGGAAAGTATGAAGTGGCTCTTGTCGGCTGCATTCTCAAAAATACTTGAGAAAGGATCGTGTGTATTATATAAAAGTTATACCATTAGATTGGTCACTCTTTGTCGAGTATGAATGGGTTGAAGCATTTAAATCTAGTGAATATCCACATGTCACATTGAAATATAAAGAATATGGTACTATGACGGATTTGTGTCGTACAATCAAAAGAAAAATCTCATTATCGTAGGAATGGTACATTCCATTTTAATTATTCAATGGAGCACGATAGGATTTAAATTACCTCACCTGTTGACACTAAAATGATTCATCTCAATGATAACCTTAGAGATGTTCTTTGCTATAAACAGAATATGATCAATGGTAAAAGCGCAGGCGCTTTTAGTGGTATGGATCAAGTTATTTTTGCTGATTATCAACCTGCTTTTACCTCGGACTCTTGTGTAATTCTATATACATACTTTTTGGAAACATTAAGAGTCGGTTATTCGAATTTCCCCCTTCTTCTTGTTCTTGAACGAAAAAAAAACCAAGAACTTGTTCATCGCTATAATATAAAGCATCTCCAGTATGTTCCTGTAAACACTTCGTATTTGGAACTCTGTCAGTTAACACTAAGAAGTGAATTGAGTAATCCTCTAGAAATAACAAAAGGTTTAGCTGTGATTACAAGTCATTTTCGACCCATCATCTTCGTCACTGCATAAAATGAACAATACAAGAATTCCATTTGTCTGTCCTGATATCAATTGCTATGTTGGTACTCTGAGTCCACGGCAAATAGGTCATAGATTGGACTACTACAAGGGGCATCCTACAATGTCTGGCTATGGTCTTGGTAGCTGGTTTGCTAGGCTATTTCGTTCTGCACTACCCCTTGCCCAAAAATATCTTGTACCTGCTGTATCAAATTTTTCTGCCTCAACACTACAGGACTGGGGGTTGGGTAAAAATTTCAACGAGACTGTTAAAGAAAATATTAGATCTTCAGCAAGAGCCCTTGGTGAGCAATTAAAATATCAGTAAAATGGGAATGGATTAAAAAGGATGCGTAGGTGTCATTCACTCAACAGTCTCATCCCAGGCGGAAAACGAAGGACATCAACAAGGACTTTGAGGAATAAAACGAAGAAGACCAACAAGAAGAAAAGAAAAAGATTTTTAGATCAAAGAAGGATTTCTTCTCTTAAGATGACTTATCTCCCCCAAAAGGAATCACATTCATCAATCAGCTCCTCGTTGAATATATTCAATGCTGAAATGTTGATGTCAGTGTCAAGTATGGCTACTATGAACAATTTCATCCTCAGCAACCCCTCTCGGAAAATATACACTTTCAGATATTTTCCAATGAAGACTATTTCACTGATTTGTCATCACCATTTATTGAATTAAATGTTGCGGTGAAGAAAAAGTCAGACAATACAACTCCCACTGCTGCCGATGGCCTGTCCTATGAAAACTGTATCCTACACAACCTGTTCAAACATATTAATGTATTTATTAATGGAACATTGGTGCAATAATTTATACAACTATGCAAGCTACATACAATTTATGATGATGACACCAAAGGCATATAAGGAGTTGAGAGTACAATCATTGGGCTATGAATATCGATCAGGTGTTGATACTGACGGTGAGTTAACTAGTGCAGTGACCCAGGAGTATCATTTAGTTGGAAAATTAAATCATGAGATATTCAATATATCGCAATGGTTACCCCCCATTATCAAGATTGACATAAAGTTGCAACTAGCTCCATCGAATTTCATTTTGAGAGAAACACTTCCTGCAGCACCCGATGCAAATGTCATTATCACTTCGGCAATTGTTCATGTTTGAAAACAACAGGTTATGAGTTCTGTTGCATTGGCAGTGGAAAAGCTAAGAGCCAATGGTAACAACATTATACTTCTTGTCCCCCATACGATCAGCAATCAACGTCACATTGCCACTGGCTCTCGAAGTCACACCGATTCATCATTTATCAATGGAGAAATCCCATCAAAACTCGCTTTGGCCTTTGTGAAGAGTGGGAGTGCCGTTGGATCCTGGACTGCACCACCCCATGATTTTAATTTTTGTTTGGTCTATCTAGCCTTGCGTGTAAAGTGAATGGTATTCCACTGTACGCTCTATCATTTGATAAAAATTCCTATAGAACTCTGTACGAGTTGACCATGAAATCCCTAGAACATGACTCCCAACTATTTGAAAATGGAATAACCGATTCAATGTTGTCAAAAAATCATGGCGTAATTGTTTTGGACTTGTCGGGGACCCAGGATATGAGCATAGTATGAACAGGGAATGTACGTTTAGAGTGTACATATGCCGATGCTTTGACTGAGAGTATCACGCTAATATCATTGAGTCAATTTGAAACCTATTGGGAAATCACACCCAACGGCAGTGTTCTACTAGACCTAGCACCATGAACACAAACTAAATAATCAATGTATTAAATATGGATCCATACATGTCTCAGTACAAGTCCTATTGCATACCATCGGACTTCATTGAAAAATTTCAAGTGTTAACAACACCCTAATCATTGTTAATAGCAGTCCATCGACTTCGAAGACAAGTCATTGGCTATGCATCTTTCAAACAGCGAAGAATATCGAATTTTTTGATCCTGTTGGCCTATCATGTAAATTCTACGCCCCATACATCAGCAACTTTATTGGGAGCAGTGGAAAAACTATTATTCAAAATCAAAGGAGAGTACAGGATTTAACGACTAAAACATGCGGCTTTCATGCACTACTCTTTTTCATGTTCAGATGTCGCGGCTATATCTACAAGCAGTTTCTCAACATTCACGTTGACTTTCCTCGATTGAACGACTTTCTAGTGAAAAACATTCTTACAAGCGTGTTTAATATTGATTGTAGTGCCTTACGAATAAAATGTTCTAAAATGTATATGAAATTGTTTATTAATTAAAAATAATGCATATACATGATAAAAACAAGTTTTGTACTCTGTAGATTTCATCTTCTACTATGTATAGGTACTTGTCGAGAGCAACTAATGCAGGTAGATTATGTGAATTCACAGTATACTGATCCTCATGTGCTGCAATGTCAGGGTCACATTTTCTACAGTAGAGTGTAACTTCACTCTTATCATATCTCTTTGTATAGTCAACGATACTATTCTCATTCATTTTGTAGAATTCGGATGTTTCAATTTGCTTATTTGAAGCAATGTCATAAACAGTGTACTCAAGTGGCGAATCACATTCCGTCACAGCCAAATAAAAATCAGTGGGCTTATAGTCATTGTAGCCATTGTCTTCACAACGATGACGTAGAAACCAATTTCTTTTGTTGTTCCAACAGTTGAATCGCTGACCCGGCTCCTCCTCCCAGAACAATCTAAAGCCACGACGATACCAATCTCTTAGCAATAAACTAAAATCACGCTTAGGATTCTTTCCAATCATACCAGGATATGTATTCTCCCACTGATTACGTTTATCCTAGTGGCAATTAGAGCATAGGTGCCCTCTAGGATGAGAGTCTCACACCCCTTCAAGACAGGAGTTATAACCTTTAATTTTTACAGCATATACTCTGTGCAATTTACACGGATTGCATAATATGCACTTTTCATCATGCTCATCAATCATTGTACAATTCACACATGATGACCAGCTGCCCAGTGTATACATGCATATTGGACATGTATGGAACATTTTTTCATGTGTTGACACTCTCACCGCCAAAATGAAGCTGATTTACTTTCAACAAATTGAGTGGGATAGAGAGAGAGGAGTAGATCATCCTTGAACACCATCTTTCTCATGAAAAAAGTCCTAAATTTTTAAGCTAGTGTTTGAAAGCATATCCACAATACCATTTTGTCCTGTTGTGATTAATATGTCAATAAATTGTGTAAATGTCTTTGGACCACGATGTAAAGGCTTCATGCAATAGTCTAATGATGGAGAATTAGGTTTCATTATATTGATAAGTATTCCCTGAGAAAATATCTTTCTTTGAATGGACAACCCCAGAAAATCATCATCTAGAATCAAACGTGTTTCCATAAGCACAAGATTCCCCATGATTCGTTCTTTCTCAAATCTAACACTCTCCTAACACTCTAATAACCAACTTCAGACTAACCTGGATTCTTTTTTTCTACTCTAAGAAATATACGCTATCCTACTATAGAAAGAAAAATATTCTCGATTTAGAACCAATTTAATTGAGCATAATTACAACAATAATAATCACTGATTCAATTTATTCTCCTCAATATATTTCACTAGTGTATCCAATGCAGCTTGAAGTCTATTTATATGCACAATGTTCAGTTTCGCAGCAAAGCATAATTGCTCCTCCAATTTAAATTTGCTCAAAGATATCACGTACCTTGCATACATATCGTCCCATTCAAGGCTTAGTCTCCATCTTCGCGTTCTTTCTACCACCACGTTTGGTACTCTCGTCCATGTATCATTGCTGCTACCTGGCTCACCATCAAGCTCCAATAGTGTAAATGTTCCACTCACTTTCTTTACTAATATCGTCTCAAATAAACTATTGTCTCTGAATTCAATTCTCTTACTAATATGAACTGCAATGAAAATCACTCCTTATATTTGAATCCAATTACTAATCAACTTACCGTTTATGGAGTAGTCTCCACTCTCCCTGATTGGCTCCAAAAAATGGTTGTTGCCTCAGAGAACCGTCTGGTAAGACATGTACCGTCTGTAGTAATAGACAACTGCCCCCTGGTAAGGTGTGTAGGTCTGGAACTGCACATTTATTCATGTGTAATTCCTTGTGCAATCACCGTCAATAGTATCAATACTACTCAAGTACCAATATAAATGAATAAACAGATCTTAAAGCGAGTAATGCTAAATTTAAATATGCAAATCAAGCTTAAAACGAAAAAAAAAAATTTGCTATTGAAGTATAAATGAAACTCAAAACGAACAGAAACTAAATAAACAATCAATGCAAACAATTATACAAGAGAAATTAATGTAAATGAATAAATAAGTCTTAAAATGAGTGAAACTTGAATTGAATATGCAAGTCAAGCTTGAAACGAATAAATATAATTACAAACAAGAGTTTGTGTATCGCCTCCTTCTCTCACTGCGAAAGTCTAAACCCTACTGCGTCATTGGCACTTTACTGTAAACTACATGAGTCTTGAACAGTGTTGAAAAGTACAAACAAAATCAAACTGAATATTTGATAAACAATGATATCAATTCTTCAAAAATCCATCAGTTCAAGATTTTATTTCACTGTAATTTTATTTTCATTTTCAACGCTGTAAGAACTGGAGAAGAAAATATTTGTAATATAATTCGTTTCAGTGAAGCGCCAATGACGAAGTAGGCCTTTGGTTTTTACAGTTAAGGAAGGGGGTAGTATCAAAACTCTTCTTTGTATTGAAACTATATTCGTCTTGAACTATTTTTAGAAAGAACTAATAAATTAAACTGAATATTTGATGTGCAATGATATTAATTGCTGAAAGCTTATCAGTTCAACATTTTATTGTTTATTTTCAATATTAAGTACAAAAGAAAATATTTTTAATAAAATTCGTTTTCAGTAAAGCGCCAATGACGCAGTAGGTTTGCACTTTTACAGTGAGAGAAGGAGGCGATACCCAAACTCTTGTTTGTAGTGATTTTTGTTTGTTTCAAGCTTGATTTGCATATTCACTTTAAGTTTCAATCGTTTTAAAATTTATTTATTCATTTACTTTAATATCTATTGTATGTTTGCTTGTATTAATTGTTCATTTAATTTCTGTTCTTTTGAGTTTCATTTATACTTCAATAGCAAAATGTTCTTTTTTTCGTTTTAAGCTTGATTTGCGTATTCAACTTAAGCATTACTCGCTTTAAGATCTATTTATTCATTTATTTTATTACTTGTTGTATGTTTTTTTTGCTATGTTTGTTTGTTTGATTTCTGTTCATTTTGGGGTTCATTAATTCTTTAATAGTAATTTTTGGTCGTTTTGAGTTTGAATTTTAGCTGGTCTTTGTATCTGCTGATCTTAAGTTTAAAATAGCCTCTTTACCTTTCTTGGAAAAACTTCTTTTTCGGAGTTTTTTTTTTAATTAATTTTTAGAAAGGTTGAAATAGCTAAGACAAGCTTTGTGGATGAAGGATCACAGACTGCCAAAAATCGTTCTTTTCGGCCATCCATCTAGGGCCAACTTAAAGTAGGTCGTCCCCTAATGGGGTGGGAAGGGGGGGGGGGGCGTAAAATAGGATTTCAAATAAACAGGAATTTCTTGGGAGGATATAAAGAGGGAAGCTTTGAATAGAATGGGATGGTGGAGGAGTGTGCGTAGCTGTGTTTGCCCAAGATCGCTTGGTGCTGCAGTGAGTTGCTAGTAGTAGCAGCAGTAGTATAGTTTTAATTTGAATATCTATTTGGTTTGATTTAATGTCGAAAGTTTAATCGTCATTCAAATTGCCAGGAGGATATACGAGATGATGGAAGATTTGCAAGGTCAATCTACGAAAAAAAATATATATACCAGTAGTAAATTAAATAAAGAATGTTCCAAAAGCGAAGCCTCAATTAGTGAAAAGCTCAAATCAAACGGCATGACTGGCTCTCTTCTATTGAGGAAGTATTGCAGTTTGTAGTAATCACCATATTAGTTTGTGAGTTCTGTAAATGTTTCGTCATCCTGACCTATGTATTTCTAATAAGTCGATCTATCCATCTATTACTACCAGGAACAGATTTGGATTTATCCATAAACATGTCTATTCATGCACACCTTCCTGTTTAAAATATTATTTTTACGTCCGATAATTTCCTAAGAATTCCTATTTAATTAACACGCTTTCAACACCACGACCAAGTAAAGAACACTGGTCAACAAAATTAAATATAGTTCAAAAATCTTGAAAATAATTAGTTGACCCTGCTAAATTAAATTAAAAAAATAAATGAAATTAAAGATTCATATCAAAACTTAAAACGAGCAGATATCAACTAGTATAAGCAACCAAACTTAAGACGAACAGAAATTATCGTGAAAAAGTTATCCTCTTCATCACTCTAGGAGGAAAAAAAATTATCCTTCTCATCACTTTCGGGATGACGAGGTTATCACTCTCCGTATCCCGCATTGCTCTACACTCAGTTACAATAAACTCAGGGCAGCTCTGGTAAAGATTAAACAAAAACAAAACGAGCCCTTTCAACGGAAAGTAAGGAGCAACATTAAAACTTAAAAGGAACAGAAATAATTCCGTATATGAGGAGGGCTGCCCCTTCTTCATTCCTCGCTTTTTACGCTAAAGTTTTACAGTTCTTCAAAAATACTTTTCATTAAAATTCAATGGCCCTCGTGGTTCGGAAGTCGTTCTTAAATTGTTCGAAGAAAGCCAGCCGCTTCTTTGTTCTCGCTGAAGAAACTCTATTTAGCTTCTGTGGTACTCAATCATTGAAGTAGCATCAATTATATATTTTTTTTTACTTCTTAGTTTTAGGTTTTATTTAATTTTAAGTTTTAGATTATTTTAGATTTTAGCTTTTTTTTAGAGTTGAAGACATCTTTTTTATAAAGGCGAAACATCCGCATCATTTTAGTTCGTCTTTTCCGTCTAATGACCGTAGTCCCGTTTTTTTCCTTCATCTGAAGATTTTTCTTTTCTTTCTTTGTTTATGTTATGGCTGGCCAGTTCAGCTTTAGATCTTTAATTAGAACTTTCAATTTTCGTTCAAATGAGTCCTCTCCCGAATTTTTTGGACAATTGGTTCGATACGATCACCCCTGGGAAAAAGAAAACCAAATAAACACGTATCCGTGATCTTTCTTGTGGCAAAAATATCGACATTTTTTAGATAGGAACTTGAAACTTCTACAATAGGCTTTTCTGGTAAGCTGAAACTGATGGTGTGATTTTCATTTAGGATTTTTCATTTTTTATTCATATTTTAAGAGTTTTTGAGCTATTTGTCAAGAATCAGGCAAATTTTCTCACGCTCGTAGCTTTTTATATGTAACATTATACTTAACGAATTTCATTATATTCGAAATCAGCGTAAAAAGCTAATGCTTTTGATGTAATAATAGTTATCAAAATTCTTTTTTACAGTGTCGGTTTTTCCGCTCGATTTAGTAATGTAGGCTTTTTCAGATGAAACTAGAGAGGGGTGTTGAAACTTCAAACAATCAATACTATTCATAAATGCAAGACGAACTTAGTTCTCGCTCTATACATTAAATTCAAACTCGTATTTTACCGAAATTTCATAATAAAGCAAGAGTTACAAGTACGTTCTGATTGTTTAAATAATAAACAAGTATCTGTTAATTTAAAGATTAGGCTATTTTTTTTACGTGAAGCCCTTAAAAAATGTGGTATTGCCAAGAAAGTGTAAGTGATGTTATGGTAGTTTGGCCCGAATAAATTAATAGGAGGTTTCGGTACTGTTTTACTTAATGGTACAGACCGCTATAGACTCTATTAAGGAAACTAGTCAAACGGGAGAGACAGATACCCGATTATAATGGTTTATGAAACAAATTTGGGCTATATAGTTGCAGACTAGGGGGATGGGGGGTAAAGCATAATATATATCAAATACGTATCCTAACCTAATCTAGGTACCTCCCCCCCTAAAACCCCCAAAACAACAGTTTAAATATTGTAAATTCAATAAATTATCCTCTTTACGAGTCTCCATGCTAAATTGCTATAGAGTCTATAGCGGTGTGTACCATTAAGTAAAACAGTACCAAGGTTTATAATCCAAAACTATATTAGAATATAATAATGAAAATTACAGAGTTTATAATTACTGGGACCTTTCTTTTCTTTTTCAATGCCATATTTGCCTTTCGAAAAAGAACGAGTTACACATTATCAACTTCCTACTCATAAAGCATGATTATGAGCATTACATCCCCATGGGAATGTTACGGAATAGTCAACTGCAGTTGACTATTCCGTAACATTGAGTATTTTGTATCTTTAAGAAATGACAAAGTTAGCCAAGCGAATAATGAAGAAATAAAAGAGCAATCAACCTGTCATGATTTAACACCAAGAATAATGTAAACGAAGCAATCAAAATTGCCGCTCACCATCTGGACCACACAAAAGGAGTGGTCCTTTTTCGATTTAGTTTTACAAAGAGGTAAGTATAAGTATAGCCCATGATATGAACCGAACAATTAATTACTGTGTATAATAAATAATGTTCAAATGACATTATTCACAATAACCGGAAAAGACAAAAATGACATACACATTCATAAAAAAAAGCTGACAGGTTGTAAACTGTTGCTATTAAAATAAAAAATTAACTAAAGGTAGTCAAAAGTAGTGAGAATTAAAAATAAAAATTCCATACAAAAGTTTTTTTTACGTTAAAGACAAAAAAAAAATAACCCTATGCAAGAATTGAGCTGCCCCCCCCCCCGTCAACCATGCTGTTTACGCTTAAATTTTACTAGAGCATCCTTGAAAAAAAAATTGAATGCGATTAGGTTGGCCATTTGCAATTTCGATTTACCTGTGGCCTTTCAAAAAATATCTGAAACTCTTCTAAAGCAAACATAACTAAACTGAGCGCTCACATTCTTGCAGTATTTTGATGAATAAAACGGATTTGTTTTAAATCAGTCTTGTGGGTGGTCATTCATTTTTGAAACATTGATAAAAAAAGCTTCATTCATTAAAAATTACGAGTATTATTCTTTGAACTTAGTCAAGTTATATTCATTATTTCGATTACTTGTTAAGCCTTGTGACTTTTCAAGAAAAATGATTTAAAGGCAAATTTTTTGGTTATCTATAGGCCTACACAAGAATAATGCTTATTTAAAAGTAGGGATTTAAAGGGAACAGAACCCAAACCCGCATGCAGAACTGGATCCTTAGCCTCACTCCCTAGAGATTGATTTTTTTTAGGTTAAATCCTTTTTTAAGCTAATTTCTGCTTGTTCCAACTTTTCTTGGTTTACTTTCCAAACAGTTCGTGGTAACGAACTGTAAGTAAGGAGCGACCCAGCTCAATGCTAACCGAAACTCTAAATAACGGAATTTTGATACCAATAGATACATCAAAAGAATCGATTTTAATTCTGATTTCAAATATATAAGTTTCATCAAGTTTAATCTTACCCATCAAAAGTTACGTGCCTGAGAAAATTTAGCTGATTTTCGAAAAAACAGGGAAAGACCCCCTAAAAGTTATAAAACCTTAATGAAAATCACACCATCATATTCAGCGTATCGGAGAACCCTACTGTAGAGGTTTCAAGCTCCTATCTACAAAAATGTAGAATTTTCCATTTTTTGCCAGAAGAAAGATCACAGATGCGTGTTTATTTGTTGTTTTTTTTTCCCCAGGGGTAATCGTATTGAACCAGTCGTCCTAGAATATCATAGGAGGGCTCATTGGAATGGAAATTAAAAGCTCTAGTGACCTTTTTAAGTGACCAAAAAAATGGAGGGTAACTAGGCCCCCTCCCACGCTCATTTTTTTCTCAAAGTCACCCAATTGAAATTTTGAGACAGACATTTTGTTCAGCATAGTCGAAAATCTAATAAATATGTCTTTTAGGATGACTTAATCCACCACAGTTCCCAGGGGAAGGGCTGCAAGTTAGGAACTTTGCCCATTGCTTACATATTGTATTGGTTATTGGAAAGTAACAGACATTTTCAGGAAGGATTTTTTTCTGGTGGGGGGGGGGGGCTTGAGGAGGGGGTTAATCGGAAGAATCTTTCCGTGGAGAATGTTTCTTTAGGGTAAGGGACATTTATATGAAGGGGGCGCTGGATTTCTAAGCATTATTTAAAAAACGATCAGAAATTAAATTAAAAAAAAAGTTTTTCAACTGAAAGTAAGAAGCAACATTAGAACTTAAAACGAACAGAAATTATTATGTATATGAGGGGGTTCTTCCCCAAGTCAATACCTCGCTCTTTACGCTACAGTTTTTTTTGTGCTTTAAAAAGAGCTATCTATTCTAATTAAACGGCCTTTGTGATTCAGGGGTTTGTGAATTAAAATTTTTTTAAACTTTTAACGTAAAGAGTGTGGTAATGACTAAGGGGAAAACCCCCTCACATACGTAATAACGTATACGTAGTAAAAAAAACAATAAAAAAAGCGATACGGCTCAATAGTAATCGAAACTTTTATAAACAGAATTTTGATGTCAATAAATAAATCAAAAGAATGGGCTTATAATGCTGATTCTAAATATATAAATTTTATTAAGTTTAGTATTACTCATCAAAGGCTACGAGCCTGAGAAAATTTACTTGATTTTTTAAAGAGGGGGAAAAAATCCCCTACAAGTGAAAGAATTTTGATGAAAATCACACTGTCAGATTCAGCGTATTAGAAAACCCTATTACATAGGTTTCAAGCTCATATCTGCAAAAATCTGCAACTTTGTATTTTTTGCCAGAACAAAAATACACGAATATAGGAGTTCGTTACGTATGTTAATTTGTAAATTACGTCAGAACCAAATTTAGAGACAGTCATTTAGCAAAAGAAAAGTAAAATTTTTATGCAAATTTTGTTTACTTATTCAATGACGGTGAGCCAAAATAAAAACTGCACTAACTAAAAAACGATCAGAAATTAAATTATAAAAAACAAGTTTTTTTAACTGAAAGTAAGGAGCGAAATTAAAACTTAAAACGAACAGAAATTATTACGTATATGAGAGGGGTGGTCCTCTCCTCAACGCCTCGCTCTTTACGCTAAAGTTTGACTCTGTCTCACAACTTTATTTTTTTAAACAATAAAAAGCTTTAGCGTAAAGAGCGGGGCATTGAGGAGGGGACTGCCCCTTTCATATATGGAACAATTTCCCTTCGTTTTAAGTTTTAATGTCGCTCCTTACTTTCAGTTTAAAAAAACTTGTTTTTTTTATTTAATCTACAATCATAAATTAATTGTAGTACTGTTGTGAAATTTGTTTTGTTAGTAATTACAGCTACAGCAAATTAAACCCTGAAGGCAGTAGTTGTGGCAGGGGTAGTCACTTAATGATTTTAGTTTTCTTTATCGTAAAATCAATATTATATTTATCAGCAAAGCCTCTGAAATGTTAAAATACCATCGTTGGTGAAAATCCAAGTCTATTTCTGAAATGTGCGGTTAACACGTTTATATGTTGGATTTCTGAATTCTAATAATTTTTATATAGGCCATAGGCTAATCTGATCACAGTATCGTAAACCCACTAAATACCGACTTTGACGAGAACCACACCCTATTTGTGAGGTATTTTCTTAATTCAAGCACGTACGCCAGAATGTCTTCTGTTTTTTTGTTGTTGTTTTCTTAGGGGGGGGGGAGGGGGCAGTTTTAAAAGAAACTCATTTGGTAACTTAAATAAGAAGTTCCCAGAGATTTGGTTAACCTAAATAAATTCGTGGGGACTCAGACTTGACACCCTTGCATGTGTGCCTGACCTAATTTGTTATTATTTTAGACTTGGAGCTCAGATATGTACTATACTTTGATTTAGGATGTTTCTGGTGCACCACTGATGTTTTTAATGCTTAATATTGAAAAAAATATTAAGACAACCACACAGGACACGAAGATATAATGGGCAAATTTGGACATAAACAGAAAAATGAACAGAAGAGGAGAACGCCTTATCGAATTCTGCAGAGACAGCGATTTAGTCATTAAAAACACACTGTTCAAGAACAGACCTCGCCATAAGACATCCTGGACCTCACCGGATGGAAAAACTAAAAACTTAATAGACTACATCCTCGTGTCTAGGTTTTTGAAAACGTCCGTCCTAAACACGGTCACGCTAGCTGGTGGTAACTTTGACAGCGACCACTCGCTTGTCATGTCTAGGTTCAAAACAAGACTTAAATCAGCATCAAAGTTGTCTAAGAAAACCCCCAAATTTCGAGTAGATCTCCTGAAAGACAAGAACACACGTATGACCTGCATCACCACTCTATCGGAAAAAATTTTGGAGCTCATGTCGAGCTCTCAACCTATCCTGTCGAAGGAAGATATCGACAACCTGGTGAATAGCAGCACAAATATCCTATGTGATGTCGCTAATTCCAAACTGGGTACCCAAAAAAAACAATCAGAAGCCTTGGATAACAGACGAGATCATCTCCTCTGTGACGAAAAGCGCCAACTTACGAACAAGCAAGATAAAGAAAGTAAGGACCGAAACAAGCAACTCAAACGGGCAGTAGAGAAAACCATCAGACCTGCTCATCGCGCTTTTATTAAAGAAAAGTGCGAGCAATGAGAATCGGTCTTCAAGAAAAGAGACCCCCACTTCATGTATAGAAGATTACGGGAATTGGCTAATAAGAAGGGCATCAAGGCGTGTTCCCTTCTCGACGAACATGGAAACGAAATACAATCCACAGACGGAATACGCTCTCGATGGGAAAACCATTTTAAAAATAAACTGAATTTAGTCATCCACCTAGACCCTAAATTCTCGACAGCTTCCCCTAACCTCTACAGACCCAATTCCTCCCCCTCTTTGCTCTGAAATTAAAGCAGCTATCAAAGATTTGAGAACAAACAAAGCTGCCAGTCTCGATGGAATCCAGCCTGAACTACTGAAAGTTAACTACGAACCACTCCTTGACCACAAATTGGTCTTTACCACAAATTGCCATAGCTGCTTGGGAAAAAAGGTCACTTCCCTTCACCCTGGTGCGAAGCCAAAATTCTTATGTAGCTGTCAACAACTACCGCCCAATAAGTCTTACCAGCCACGCCGCAAAAATCCTCACAAGAGTCATGCTCGGGCGTATACGAGCCATTTCCTCAATGCTCATTCCGATACACCAAACCGGCTTCCGACCTAATAGATCAACAATTGATAAGATCTTCACTGTCTGGTAGATCATGGAAAAGTATAGATAACTTGGCCGCAGTATCTACCACCTTTTCATAGACTTTAAACAAGCTTTCGATCTCATATGGAAAGAAGGTCTATGGCACATCCTTCTTCACTTTGGCATCCCATCCAACCTGATGTCGCTGATCAATGACATATATAAGAAGTTCAGAAGCCGCGTCATGACTGGAGTAGGACTTAACGATAGCTTCAAAACCTCTACCGGAGTGTTTCAAGGTTGCCTGCTATCACCGGAGCTGTTCAATATCTTCCTATCTGCAGCCCTTTCACTCACAGACAATCCACCCGGTGCCCTGGTCGGAGGAGTGGTGATAGACAAACTAGCATATGCCGAAGACCCAGACCTAATAGCCGAGTCCCTTCAAGATCTACAATTCCAGGCTAACAGCGTTCCCTCGTCTATCATCCTCTTCGGCATGGCCATCAACACCTCAAAAACGAAAGCCATGCACTGCTCACGCAAGCTCGATTCACAGGTAAATCTAAGCCTTCAGCCTAGTGGAGATACCATTGAGCGGGTGGAAGACTTCACCTACCTTGGGAGCTTACTTACTTCGGATAATAACAAACTCAAAGACATCAAGTGACGCCTGACACTTGAGAACTCCATTTTTAAAGCTCTGATGCCCATCTGGAGGAATAAGAACTTAAGAACAATTCTCAAAACGAGACTCTTCCACTCCCTCATTATTCCGATCGCCATCTATGCCTGTGAAGCCAGGACACTTAAAACGGACGATCGATGTCCTAGCTGCCTTTGAAACCAAATCCCTACAACGTATCGCTGGTATCACCTACCACGACAGAATCCCCAACTGAAAGCTTCTCCATAATCTGAAAGTCAAATTCACAATACTGGACAAATAAAACTACAACAACCCTA
This sequence comes from Artemia sp. Qi Xiang Cuo, assembly GCF_049724085.1. Lineage (NCBI taxonomy): Eukaryota > Metazoa > Arthropoda > Branchiopoda > Anostraca > Artemiidae > Artemia > Artemia sp. Qi Xiang Cuo. The sequence goes on from NC_142796.1 coordinate 34,223,210, forward strand.
ATGGCTTGGACATACCCAAAGCATGACTAGCACTCGTCTCCCGAAGTTAGCCTTCAATAGACGAGTACACGGTTCTCGCCCCAGAGGTCACCCTCCGAAGAGATGGAAAGAAAATTTCTCACCCTACAACTTGCCACAACTTCTCCGCCTGGCCGACAACAGAATAACCTACAGGAGGCATATCAATGAACTGGTTAAAGAAGAGGCCCCAAAACGACCTTCAAGGACGGATGGGACATAAGTCAAGTAAGTCATTGAAAAAATTTAAGACTACTCCATAAATAGTCCTTACTACAAGTGCAATATTCACACCGGCCATTTTAGGGTAGAATAATTATACATCTGCAAGACTTTTGTAATTAACAGTTCAATGTTGAATGACCATTCTCTGAAAAATACCTGGTAGTCAAACTCGGCGTTATGTGTTAATAAATCCAGACTGTAGGTGGAGCTGGATGATTACTGTCCCAAATACCACAGTTAGGGCCCTCAAATTATGCACACGAAAAATTCCTGCATGGTTCAGATCCTAACAAGATGGAAGTACAGTTATGTGAGGAATAGGCCTATAACGTTGTAATTTTTTTTTTGAAACAGTTCGTCGTAACGAACTATACCTAAGGAGCGACTCGGTCAAGTAGTAGCCAAAACCCCCTAAAAAATTGATAATATACATCATAATAATTAAATGTTTATGCTGAATCCAAGTATATAAATTTCATCAAGTTTTATGTCACCGATCAAAAACTATGAGCCAGAGAAAATTTGCCTGATTTTCGAGAAAAGGAGAAACATCCTCCAAAAGTCAAGCGATATTAATGGAAAACATCCACAAAAATGTGGAATTTTCTATTTTTGTCCAGAAGAAAGATCAAGGATGTGTGTTTATTTTTTTCTTATATGTTTTCCCCGGGCGTTATGGTATGAAAACAATGATCCTAGAAAGTCTAAAGAGGGCTTCTTCAAAATAGAAACTAAAGGTTTTAGTACCCTTTTCGTGACCCAACGGATTTGAGGGAAAATAACCCTCCATACCCACTTTTTCCCAAAGACATCCGATCAAAATTTTGAGAAAGCCATTTGATTCAGCATAGTTGAAAGGTCAAATAACTATGCCTTTTGGGTTGATATGACCCCCACTGTCCCTGGGGAAAAAGGAGTAATGTATGCAATTTGTCCACTGTTTACATACAGTATTTATTATTGTAAAATAAATGAAATTCTTTTTTTTGGAGGGGGGGGATTTTAGTTCGGGAAGAATTTCTCGTGAGGAGAAACTTTCTGGGGTAAATCTTGCACGGACGGTGGAGAGGGATTTTCTGGCATCATTTGAAAAGAATTTGAAATCATAGGCAGCACGATAGGTATAAAGCGATGGGGGCATAATGTATTATTTTTTCGACCAAGGCACTTCGTACGAGGCACTATGTCTCTGAGGATGTCAATCCCCCTACAGCCCTCTGGGCAAGAGCTGTAAGTTATGCAATTTCTCCATTGCTTACATTTCATTAATCAAAAAAAACTTTTTGCACAAAATAAGTTTTTTCAAAAAAAGTAAAGAGTTCTATTAAACCAAAAATGAGCACAAATAGAATCAAATAATCTATCAAGTATACAACTACCACAAATCAGTACGAAATTAAAACGAGCAGATTTTAATCTGAGTAGGGTTCTAAACCCCTATGCTTTCTAAAAGTCAGAATATAATTTATATTTTACTGAAAAAAATTCAAATGAATTTACTGAAAAAAATGTGCATTGTAAGTTTAATATACATATGCTGATATTTATTCCTTAAAATCTTAATTAATTTTTGATTTCTTAAAGTTACAAAAGTGAAAACACTTAAAAGAATTTTTTTCGGTAAAGTACAAATTAATTTTACAAATTAATAAAGTACAATTCTGGCTTTTAGAAGGCATAAGGTTTAGAACTCTACTCGGATTAATATCTGCTGGTTTTGAGTTTCACTTATTTTAATTTCTGTTTGTTTTGGGCTTCATTTAGTTCTTGATACTGATTAATGGTAGATGTATGCTTGGTAAATTATTTGATTCTATTTTTGTTAATTTTTGGTTTAATAGAGTTCTTTACTTTTTTTTTGAAAAACTTATTTTTTGCAAAAAGTTTTTTTGATTAATTTCTGTTCGTTTTATATTGACATAGTCTTTTTCAGGGAGACAGACTGAGCCTTTTCTGAAGTTAAACAACCATCCCTTCCATAAAAACCTTAAATACCCCCTTCAAGCCCTTTTTGAAGCTTTTACGACCAAACTTTCTATTAAAATCTTATAGGCCCCAGGGCCATAACTTACGACCCTTGTCCTGAGGGCAATGGGGGTAGGGTTGTTATCCTCAAAGACATAATTTCCAGACCTTTCAATTACGTTCGAAAAAATAGCATATCAAAATGATGACTGGATATGTTTGGGGAAAGGATGGGCGTGGGGAGGATTCTCCCTCCAATTACTTTAGACTATTAAAAAAGGCGATAAACCTTTCAATTTCCAATCGAAAGAGCCTTTTTTGAAGTTTTTACGACAAAACTTTCTATAAAAACATTATATGCCCCCAGGGCATAACTTACAACCTGAGGGCTATGAGGGGGTTGAATTATTCAAAAACAATTTCCAGACCCTTCAACTACGTTCAACAAAATGGCTATATCAAAACGTTGATCGGAAGTGTAAGTAGTGGGGCCTCTATTCATTTTAAGACGCCCATAGGCGCTACTCCTTTCTTCCAATTGTTTAACTGTGCAAGAAGAAGATTTAACGGTGCATCCCACTTTTGGTAACCAGGTGCCTCAATTTTGTTTCTAGGCACGAGTCCTGGGTGTTTCAATATAATTACTTGGAATGTGGCCGGGATAGTACACAGGTTCAAGCAATAGAGAATTCTAAATGGAGCCCCTCACATCTGTGCAGCACGGTCAGCTGGCAAAATTCCCATGAGAGCCCCTGGTAAGATTCCCGGATGTTTCAATATGATTACTTGAAATGTGCTCGGGGTAACAGAAAAGTAGCAATAATAGGGAATTATAAGTGGAGGTCCTAATCCCTCGCACCTGTATAATGCGGTTAGCTGTTTCTAGTGGAGCCTTCTGACGTCACGTTAGCAATAGGGAAATAGCATTGGATTTTAATCCTTAGAAATCCGAAGTTATCCTTTTCAATTGGCGAAATCCCTCTACTTCTCTTCTAAATCTGGACGGTTCTCTTGTTAAACCCGCAGACCATATTGGCACTTCCAATTGGCACCTCTATAGGCCACACACGTCGTTTGCTGATTTCTCACGTTGAGCGTAAAATTAGCATTTCTTAAGCTGTAATCGTAAAAAGCAAACTACGTTTCAATCGTTACCTTCTAGCATCCATTTACAACGCCACAGCCCTTCCACATCTGCTTTACATTGCTCCTTTCTGGAAATTCTTTACAGTTACAGATAAAACACACCTACGATCAATCTTCTTCAGATTTGCTAAATATCTTCTACATTTGCCCCCTTGGACAAGAAACCGTAAAATTATTCATTTGTATAAGCTAGCTGACCCTAATATATGCATTAAAAAATCGCTATCCCGTTTTCAAAGTAAGTTTAATCATCCATGGTCACCAATTTGTTCACAATAGTTTTTTTTGTATTAATGTAATGTATGTAATGAATTTTTTTTTCTCTATATATTTTTTTTTGTCATTTTAGGGATTATTCCATATACTTACCTTTTTTTGACGAATAATAAACGAATAATAATAATAATAATAACAATAATATTAGAATTAATAAATCTCTCTCCCGTTTAAAAAAAAACTTTTATCATCCTTTCGTTAGCAACATTGTTCGTAGAGTTTTTTTTGTCATGTATCTGAATTTTCAATGTGTGTTTGTGTCCTTCTTTTTCTTCTTTTTTTTCTTTTTGTTTTCTTTAGTGATTACTCCGTCTACTGTACCTTTTGTACCTTTTTTTGACGGGCAATAAATGAATAATAATAATAATAATTTTAAACGGAACCCTGTTATGTCACAAGACACACCCCTGTTTCAAACACATGTTACATCACGTGACACACCCTCGTACTTTAAAGGGTCAGATAATAGGAGCTACCAACCCCTCAGGCCGTCACACCCGCAAGATACAGTCACGACACACCCTTCTGGACTCCAATAACTTCGCACGACTTACCCCGTTTTAAACGCTCAAGTAAATATGCTTGACGCAATTTTATATAACCATGCGTAAAGAACCCATGGGGAGTCCCCGATTGTGACTTAACGACAGTACACACCCTACGTAATGATTGTGCATCACTGTCAAGTAATAATTTGTTTTTGACAATTTATTTTCTCATTCGAAACGCTCAACACATCTTTTCTTTCTTTAACCTAATGACGGAACGCACTTTATGTAAGGTCACGTAATGATTACGCAACCATCACTGCCAGATAACACCCTTTTTGGTATGTTTTTTCCCGAAACTTACAATGCTGTTTTTCTTTCTTTTTTTTCCTTACTTCTTTAACCCAACCAGGACTCGAAAGGTCAATTTTCATCCAAGGAGAACGCACTCTAGCCGAGAGAACCACCAATCTATTTCCAATGTTCTGTATTAGAGAAATAATTTCAGTAAATAACACTGTCCCCTTGACGTCATAGGTCTTCCCTAGCAACCGCCATTGTTTTTCCATGTTCTTGTAACATTTGACGCGAAGCCGGGGGAATATTGATTTTGCAGAGACAGTCGCTGTCAAGGTATTTATAGCGACAAAAGGAAAATGCACGCTTCAATAATGTAAACTCTATAATCATCCTAAACAATACATCTAAAAAAACACAGACTTTGTAAATAAAACTTTAAACAAAGCTAAAATAACGTGTAAATAAAAGTTAATATTGTTACAAACAATATTCAAAACAAAGAAAAAAGCAGTTAAAAAACACGACAAACAAAAATAAAACGTGAAAAGAGGCTTATCGTAATGTATGCAAAAACGATCTGTTATAAAAAAACACATCCTAGCATGTAACCCAGGGCGGCATTTTTTCAGCCAAAATATCAAAACACGCAAAGGGAAAATTTTATTTTGAGAAATTATTGTTGCAAAGGCAAATATACAATTAGGGAAGTTCTCAAAACACAATGTTTTCGAGACAAGACAATAGAATGGAAAAAACAAAAACACGCCTGAATAGAAGAAAGGCATGGGACCTAGCAGACAATTCTAGGGGGAAGGAGTGATATTAGAGATAGATTTAAAGCGATTTAAGAGGTATCAATGACGGACTCTTAATGAAAATGTCCATTCCTTTGAGTTATACATACGAATATTTCTCAATATCCTGACAATATACGCCTGCCCCCTAACAATAATTTTGAGAGAGCAAGCTGATTCTAGTGGTACATTTAGAGCGTTCTAAGAGGTATCTTTGAAGGACTTTTAATGAAATGCACTGTTTCTCAGAGTAATTGTTGGATTTTAACCCTCCTCCATGGAAAAAATTCTTTAACGCCTCCACCTTAACTTTTAAGCTGTAAAACATGATACTCCAAAAGAAACCCCATCACCATGAAATTACTTGATTTTCCCCCTTGACACAGTATTTTTTACTTGAAAACAGAGAAGTCGCCCCTTTCTTTACTAAAGTTTGATACTCTAAGCAATTCATGCAATAATGACACACTATTACTGTTTTGTAACACCCCTTTGACATCGCCCCATCTCCCCCAAAACACTTTTCAGACATTTCTTGTTAAAAGTTTAACTTCAACCCATTCATTTGAGTTTTCGCAAGCGATTCACGCCACAGTACCGTACTATAACTACTTTCTAGCACCACTACGACCCCCGTCATCATCATTGTAAGCGTCTTCTGACGTTTGAAACACACACAAACACACACACAAAAAAACAAACACAAACACACACACAAACACAAAAAAACACACACACAAACACACAAAAACACAAAAACAAAAAAAAAACCATCAACAAACAAAAAGACACACACAAAAACAAAAAAACAAAAAAAAAAACAAACACACACACACACACACAAACACACACACAAACACACACACACACACACACACACACACACACACACACACACACACACACACACACACACACACACACACACACACACACACACACACACACACACACACACACACACACACACACACACACACACACACACACACACATACACACACACACACACACACACACACACACACACACACACACACACACACACACACACACACACACACACACACACACAAACACACACACACACACACACACACACACACACACACACACACACACACAAATACACACACACAAACACACACACACACACACACAAACACACAAACAAAAACAAAAAAACACACACAAAAAAAAAAAAACACAAACACACACAAACAAACACACACACAACACAAACACACACACAGACAGACACACACACAAACACATACACACCAACACACAAACACACACACACACACACAAACACAAACACACACAAACACACATACACACACACACACACACACACACACAACACAAAAACACACACAGACACACGCGCTTATAGTTTGTCTTGATATAAATGCTGTTTTTATATTACGTTTTTTTAATTTTCTTCTTTTTTGTGACAATATTGGGATATAAGGTAAAGTTATGTAATTTGTTTCTTGATTTGACCCATCTTCTTCTAATATTCCAGGTTCCATTAAATATTTTTTTCCTTTTTCAATTATTTGAGAAATCATATTTTCCAGATAGCCATTACCTACTAGAGTATCCTTAATAAAAATTAGTTGATAACTCATGTATTCTAACGATGCTACTATTAATATCCTATCAACTAAAGAAATAGCCAAACCCCTTTTTACTTGGACCGGATGATTTGATGCGAAAGACAAATAACTGTTGTTATTAGTCGGTTTACGGTAAATTGAAAACGCTTGTTCATTATTATTTCTATTGTCTATTGTCTATGTCTATGTCTAGAAAACGGTAACTTATTCTCTGTTTCTTCTTTAATTGTAAAAACTAATTCTCCTCCCAAATCATTTAGATATTCTAAAAAACTTTCAATTTGTGATTCCCCATAGTTCCAAATGACTAAATTGACCAAATGACTAAAATTAAAGAGCCGTTGGAAATAGCCAAGGTAAAAATAAATAATTTTTACCGTAAATCTGAAAATATACTTTATGTTCATAATCTTTTTCCTTTTTTTTCTATAGTTTAAAAAGTGCATGATTTCATTATTACTATTTGTTGCATTTGATTAAGTTTTCTTTTGGGCAACTTGTAAATTGTTGCTATGTTTGATGGTGTGTTATTTGGATTTTTGAAGATTTATTTAATTATCTTTTATACTCCTCGTTTTTGAGGGAAATAAATAAATAAATAAATACTCTACAGAAATATTTGCCAACAACGGACTTAAGGATCCTCCCATTGCTAATCCCCTAATTTGATGGTAAAAATTATCTCTAGACATGAAATAATTACTATACCGGCTAGTTTCCATTTCGATTCCCGCAGATAATTCTTCTATCTCATTTTTTTGTTCCTCAAGTTTTTTGGATAAAATATTAAAAGATTTATCAAAAGGTATATACGTATACATTGATTTTATATCAAAACTAAACAATCTAGATTCATCTGATATTTCAATATTTATAAGTTTATCTTTTAAGAAGTCCGATTTATTTATTTACGAATCTTGGATATATAATAATGATTTAAGTGTCATTGCTACCCAGTTTTCGATTTTTACCGCAGGTGAATTGTTTGTTGAAACTATAGGTCTTAAAGGGTGCCTATTTTATCTATTTTTGGCAAACCATAAATTCTTGGGTTGACTGATCCCCTCAGAAAGACCTTGTAATACATCTGTGATGTGATACTTCCATTTGTTTTAAGGTCTTCTAAGTCCTTTCTTAATTTTGTAACATACAATTTAGTTGGGTCTGAGTTAATTTTTTTATATGTTGAAGTGTCCTTTAGAATTGTTTCTATTTTACTATCATAATCATCTTTTTATAGGAATACTACCGTATTGCTCTTATCCGCTTTTGTTATTATCAGAGAATTATCTTTTTTTAAATATTTTAAAACTTTTATATCTTTGTTCTTAAGGTTTTCTTGATAAATACCAAATTTTGTCAAAATATTCAAGACCCCTAGTCTTAAGTCATCCACATTAAACATATCTTTTTGAAACTTATGAATCCCTGTCTCAATCTTTGAAATAATTTCCTCTATCGGTACTTTCTCAGGATTTAATCTGAATTTTATACCTCTTTCAAGGATTTCCTTTTGCTCTTTGGTTACTTCCTTTTTGCTTAAATAATTATACCAGGGCCTGGGAAATGATTTGGTTTATACATAATACATTGAAAGTACTTGTTTTTCTTGTTCCCTTTTCAATTACAAAAATTGTTGATTTAATATTTCCCTAGATAATCTTAAAACATGGGAAAACGTATCAAGATCGTACGTATCAAGAAAATCACAAAGGCTATGTTTTAAAAAATTCATTTCTTTTACAATTTGTGATCTCTGGAAACGATTATGTTTCGGCACATGGTTTAAGCTTAGTAAGTTTATCTTTTTCATGTGCTTCTCCTCATTATATGTATTAAAATGATACTTGAAACAAAATTATTCTGGAATTATTTTATTTACTTTGCACTTTTCTAAAAACTTTTGTTGCGTAATTATATTGGCATGTTTTTTTATTGCTAAATTCAAAAATAATAAAATTGAATTAGTCTTTTTCCACCCGTAGGCTAGACGTAAATAATTTCTTAGGCCACAATGCTTTTCCATTTACGAAAATTTAAGCAAGAACAACGGGTTTTAATTTTAATAACGCAGTGAATAAATAACAATAAAATAAACACTTAATTAAAAAAACACTCCGAATATTTTGGCCCAAGGTCCGGGAGTCTTTCTCAACGGAAAAAAGAGAAAAACAAAACAAATGTTGTGTGTCCATGTGTGCTGTTTAAAAAAAATAATATACATCGAAATACAACAAACTAAAGACACGGAGCGAAAAAAAACAAGAGAAAAGAAAAGAAAAAAATATAAGTAAATAAGTAGGAATCAAACTCACATATTGAAATAAAAATTTCATGCACTGGAGTATTTAACGCAATAAACAAAAGCGAATATCTATAATGATACCATGTGTCTCCTCAAGATCGATGTATAAATGGAAATCTATCAAAAAATGAAGAATATATTTATACTTGAATAAAACAATAAAGGTCACCTAACCCCTGACCAATAACCCCTAATTAAATCTCGCAAGTTCATCAACCAATTTATGACGAAAACGCATACAAACACATAAATTCAGACGTGCAAACCGACAAAGACAGACACTAGGACAAGGAAACATTCACCCACACACACAGGCAAAGAGAGTCAGAGAGACAAAAACGCATACAAATACACAATTCAGACATACAAACAGTCAAATACAGACATTTCGACAAGTTATCCCCCGCCCAGAAACAAAGGCTTAGAGAGTGAGAGAGATAAAAACGCATACAAACACATAAATTCAGATGTGTAAACTGACAAAGACAGACACTAGGACAAGAAAACATCTGCCCAGACACACAAACTTAGAGAATGAGAGAGACGAAAGCGCTTTCAAATATAAAGATTCAGACATAAAACCGATAAAGACAGACACTGGGGACAAGCAAACACCCGACCAGACACATAGACTTAGACAATGAGAGAGACAAAAACAAACATAAACACATAATTCAAACTTACAAACAGACAAAGACAGACACTGGGACAAGCAAACACCCATCCAGAAACACAGGTACAGAGAGTGAGAGAGTCAAAAACGCATAAAAACACATAAATTAATACATGCAAACTGACAAAGACAGGCACTCGGACAATCAAACATCCGCCCACCCACACAAGTGAGAAATATGAAACGCATGCAAATACACAATTGAGACATACAAACAATCAAAGAAAGACATTGGGACAGGGAAACACCCACCCATGCACACAGGCTTAGAGAGTGAGAGAGACAAAAACGTGTACAAATACATAAATTTAGGCATGCAAACTGACAAAGACATACACTAGGCCAAGTAAACACCCGGCCAGACACACAGGCTTAGATAGTGAAAGAGACAAAAAGGCATTCAAACACATAGATTCAGACATACAAACCGACAAAGACAGGCACTGGAAAAAGCAAACACCCCCCAGACACACAGGCAAAGATATTGAGATAGACAAAACGCAAATAAATACATAAATTAAGACATGCAAACAGACAAAGACAGACACTGGGACAAGCAAACACCCGCCCAGAAACACAGGAACAGAGAGTGATAGAGACAAAATGTCATACAAACACATAAATTCAGACTTGCAAACCAAAAAAGACGCGTACTGGGACAAGCAAATATCCGCCCACACACACAGGCTTAGAGTATGAAAAAACATAAACGCATACAAATACACAATTAGGACAAACAAAGAGTCAGAGACAGACACTGGGACAAGCAAACACCCGCCCAGACACATAGGCTTAGAGAGGGAGAGAGACAAAAACGCATAAAAAGACAAAAAATTCAGACATAAAAAGCGACAAAGACAGACACTGGAACAAGCAAACACCCGCCCCGGCACACAGGCTTAGAGAGCGAGAGAGACAAAAACGCATACAAACACATAGATTAAGGCACACAACCCGACAAAGACAGGCACTGGGCCAGGCAAACACCTGCCAAGACACACAGGCAAAGAGAGTGAGAGAGAGACCAAAACACATACAAATAACCAACTCAGACATACAAACAGACAAAGACATACATTGGGAGAAGCAAACACCCACCCAGACACACAGGCTTAGAGAGTGAGAGAGACAAAAAATACATACAAATACACAATTCAGACATACAAACCTACAAAGATAAACACTGGGACAAGCAAACACCTGCCAAGACACACACACATACATTAAAGTAATTAGTGCTATGTACGAGAAGTGCCTGATTTTTCAAACACGTTTAATCCTCAGTTTTATAGATTATGAGCAAGCGTTCGATTCTTTTGATAGAAGTGGTTTAGAAAAGTTTTTATCCTTGTATGATATACCAGACAAATACATTAAAGTGATTACTGCTATGTATGTTAATAACACTGGTACAGTTAAGGTAGGAATGAAGATAGCAGCTGGTTTTGTATTAAATCAGGAGTTAAGCAAGATTGAATTCTATCCCTCTTTATGTGGATTATTTTGATTGACTTTGTCTTAACGAGCACCGGGAAGACAATGGGATACCATGGAATAAAACGGGGAGGAAAAAGTCTCCTGGACTTAGATTATTCTGATGATTTAAGCATCCTAGATGAAAGTGCGAGCAAAATGAATGAACTCTTAGAGGTTTTGCGAGTTCAGGGTACTAGAATAGAGTAGTATAAGGGGTAAATGTACAAAGCAAACAGCTGGGAGAACATCGTATAAATCAATCAGATCACGATCTAGTTTCGACCAAAATGATATAAAATACAGATGACACATGCAAGAATTATGCAAATGAGATACTTTTGATACCTGTATTAATATAGGTCAATGACCCAGATTATGATATACGCCCAGTATAACATAGCAAAACAAATGGTCTGAACGGTCTTAACTAAGGATAGGAATATCATGATAAAACCAAATGATAATAATAAGAATAAGTTTGTTATTATTTGGATTGAATGAAACAGGTAAAGTATTTAAACTTTAATCGCTTATCAACTAAAGGTTGATAAGCAACTAAAAGCTGAGGGAATGGTCACTCCCATGAAACATAATGTTAATGCCAGAATAGGATTAGAGTATATTCATCCTTCACAAGTCGATTGATTCGATTGACCTAGCTTCACTTCTTGGCTGTGATCGCTGTTATACACAAGTAGCAAGTGAGGAGCATTGCTAATATAAAATATTGTTTGGTACTGGAGTATACATAAAGTTCTCTTAACGTGGTGTGCCACGCTAAGTGAACCTAAATTAACCTAACTTGATTGAAGTTAATTGAAAAAAAGTGGGGATTGAAGGTTGGCTGCTGGTACCCGGGTTCAAGTAAAAATTGACTGGCAGTTTGCTTGTCTTTTTCACTGGTCATATGTTTCTGAGTAGGTGTTTGCAAGTCCCATTATCTGTTTATATGTCTAAATCTGTGTCTTTTTATGTGTTTTTTCTCTCTAACTCTCTGTACCTGTATGTCTGGGCGGGTGTTTGCTTGTCCCAGGGTCTGTCTTTGTCTGTTTTTATGTCTGAATCTATGTGTTTGTATATATTTTTTTCTCTCTTACTCTCTCTGCCTGTGTGTCTGGGCAGGTGTTTGCTTGTCCCCAACGCTTGTCTTTGGTGGTTTGTATGTCGGTTTGAATTTGTATGTTAATAGGCGTTTTTGTCTCTCTCACTCTCTATGCAAGTGTGCCTGAGCGTTTGCTTGTCCCAGTGTCTGTCTTTGTCTTTTCGTGTGTCTGAATTTATGTGTTGGAATGCGTTTTCTGTCTCTCTCACTCTCCTTGCCGGTATGGGCGGGTGTTTGCTAGTCCCAGTATCTGTCTTTGTCTGTTTGTATGTCTGGATTGTGTGTTTGAATGTGTTTTTGCCTCTCTCACTCTCTAAGCCTGTGTGTCTGGTTTGTGTTTCCTTGTCCCACTGTCTGTCTTTGTTTTTTGTATGTCTGAATTTGTGTGTTTGTATGCGTTTTCTCTCTCTCTCTCTCTTTCTCTCTCTCTCTCTCTCTCTCTCTCTCTCTCTCTCTCTCTGTCTCTCTCTCTCTCTCTCTCTCTCTCTTTCTCTTTCTCTCTCTCTCTCTCTATCTCTCCCTCTCTATCTCTCTTTCTCTCTCTCTCTCACTCTCTTTGTCTGTCTTTCTGTCTGTCTGTCTGTCTTTCTGTCTGTCTGTCTCTCTCTCTCTCTCTTTCTCTCTCTTTCTCTCTCTCTCTCTCTCTCTCTCTCTCTCTCTCTCTCTCTCTCTCTCTCTCTCTCTTTGTTTGCCTGTACGTCTAGGTGGCTATTTGCTTGTCCAAGTGCCTGTCTTTGTCTGTTTGCAGGTCTGAATTTGTATTTTTGTATGCGTTTTTGTCTGTCTATTTGTATGTCTGAATTATGTATTTGTATGTGTTTTGTCTATCTCACTCTCTAACCCTGTGTGTCTGGACGGGTGTTTGCTTCTCCCAGTGCCTATCTTTGTTGGTGTGTGTGTCCGAATCTGTGTATTTGTATTTGTTTTTTATCTCTCTCACTCTGTTCACCTGTGTGTCAGGGCGGTTGTTTGCTTGTCCCAGTGCCTGTCTATGTCGGTTTGCATGTCTGAATATATGTGTGTGTATGCATTTTTGTCTCTCTCACTCTCTGTGCCTGTATGTGCGGGCGGGTGTTTGCTCGTCCAAGTATCTGTCTTTGTCTTTTTGTTTGTTTGAATTGTGTATTTGTATTAGAGGTCGGTACCATTTTTGTTTTTGGATAAAACAGAAACGATAGAAAACGGCAATTAAAAAAACGGAACAGAAACATATTCTAACAGAAACGAGAAAAAATGGAATTCCGTTTCTTTTTTTCCGTTTTCTTACCGAAAAACAGAAACGGTCCGTGTTTTCTTTTTAACGGTAGTTTTAACAGATATTTTCGTTTTTTCAGTTTTTTTTGGCTTTTGAGAGTAAAATGAACATTGACAAACATTGATCAATAAAAAAGATCAAATATAAAAATAACCAATTATTCAAAATGACCACAAAAATCGAAATTTATCACTTAGAAACATTCAAAGTTCAAGGGACTTGGCAGTCATTCGTGAGCACTGCTTTCGAGTATAGTACCAGTAATAGCAATATATAATGTTGCGTGGGAGTCAGCATTCCCTCAGACTTAGCTTTAGCCGATAAGCGATTAAAATTTCAACCCTTTACCTGTTTCATTCAATCCAAATAAAAAAATCTTATTATTATCATTTGGTTTTATCAAGATATTCATATCCTTAGTTAAGACCCTTCAGACCATTTGAATGCTATGTAATACTGGGCGTACATCATAATTAGGGTCATTGACCAACATTAACACAGGTATCAAAAGAGATGTCATTATATATATCATATTATATATCATTTTGTTCGGAACTAGATCGTGTTCTGATTGCTTTATATGATGTTCGCGCAGTTGTTTGCCCTGGACCGTTAACCCTTGTAATACTCTGTTCTAGCACCCTGAACTTGCAAAATCTCTAAAAGTTCATTCATTTTGCTCACACTTTTATCTAGGATGCTTAAATCATCAGCATAATCTAAGTACAGGAGCCTTCCTCCCCCCTCCCTCCCATTTGATTCCATGATATCCCTTTTCCTTTTCTGTGTTCTTAAGACATAGTCCATCAAAATAATCCATATAAAGGGAGATAGACCACAGCCTTGCTTAACACCTGATTTAATGCAAAACCAGTTGCTAACCTGATTTCCTGCCTTAACCGCAGCAGTGTTATTCTCATACATTGCACTAATCACTTTAATGTATTTGTCTGGTATACCATACAAGGATAAAAGGATTGTCTGAATTGTGTATTTGTATGCGTGTTTGTGTCTCTCACTTTCTAAGCCTGGTGTGTGGGCGGATGTTTGCTTGTCCCAGTGCTTGTCTTTGTCGGTTTGCATGTCTGAAGTTTAAGTGATTCTATGCGTTTTTTTCTCTCTCACTCTCTAAGAATGTGTGTCTGGGCGGGTATTTGCTTGTCCCCGTGCTTGTATTTGTCTGTTTGTCTGTTCGGATTGTGTATTTGCATGTGTTTTGTCTCTCTCACTCTCTAAGACTGTGTGTCTGGGTGGGTGTTTGCTTGTCCCCAACGCTTGTCTTTGGCGGTTTGTATGTTTAAATGTATGTGTTTGTATGCGTTTTTGTCTCTCTCACTCACTAAGCTTGTGTGTTTGGGAGGGTGTTTGCTTTTCCTAGTGTCTGTCGTTGTCGGTTTGCATGTCTGAATTTATGTGTTTGTGTTTTGTCTCTCTCGCACTATCTAAGCCTCTGTTTCTAGGCGGGTATTCGTTTGTCTGAGTGTGTTTGCATGTTTCTGTATTTGACTCTTTGTGATTCTAGGTGTTTTTCTCTCCCTCTCACTATGACTGTTTGTGAGTGGGCATTAGCATGTTTCCTTTTCTGAATCTGTGTGTTTGTATGGTTTTTTGTCCCCCTCACTCTCTAGACCTGTGTGTCTGGGTGGGTATTTCCTTGTCCCAGAGCCTATCTTTGTCTGTTTGTATGTCTGAATCTATGTATTTGTATGTGTTTTTGTCTCTCTCATTTTCTTTGTCTGTGTCTCTGGGTGGGTGCTTGCATGTTTCCGTGTTTGACTCTTTGTGATTGTAGATGTTTTTCTCTCTCTCACTATTCCTGTGTGTGAGTGGGCTTTTGCATGTTTCCTTGTCTGACTCTGTGTGATTGTATGTGTTTTTGTTTCCCTCTCTCTCTAACACTGTGCCTGTGTGTCTGAGTGGGTGTTTGCATGTTTCCGTGTCTCACTCTGTGTGATTGTAAGGGTTTTTTTCTCTCTCTTACTATGCCTCTTTGTCTCAGAGGATGTTTCCATGTTTGATCTTCGCTTTTTGTAATATTTCTTAATTTTTTTTCAATTTCGTTTAATTTTTTAATATACGATTCGAGTTTATCCTTCCAATGTATAAAAAGAACACTGCTTGGAAATACACAATAAACTAGAAGGTTTCGATGACCAACTATAGAGTACCATTGGGGGTAGCCTTATGAAAAAAAGAAAAAGAAAACTGTTGCTACAAGCATTATTTTTCTAAATGCAAAATCACGATTAAAATATCTATATCATCTTCCTTTCGTATTTCGAAAATACCATAAAGGATTTTTATTTATTTTAAGTAAATTTTATGTCATTTAAAAACACGAGCAAAAAATTTGAATAATTTTCATTGCAAAAAAAATTTAAAGTAAAAAATATGATTATACAATTATTATTTTTCTAATAGTAAAAACCAAGATTAACATATCTGTATCACTCTCATTTTGTCTTTCGAAAATATCAAATGTGTGTTTTTGTGTTTTAAGTATATTTCATGTCATTTTAAAACATGTAAAAAAATTTCTATGCAAATAAATAAGTTAAAAAAGCTATAAAAATAGGGAGAGTGGCCAAAAGGTTGGGGGGTTGGGTATTGGGGCCCTCGGAGGTTAGGGTTCCTTGTTGTTTCGGTCCTTGACGGTTAGTTTCCTTGATGGTTGGAGTCCTTGTTGGTTCAAATCTATTACCACCTCACCACTTGATTTCTAAGGATTGTACTGGATTTCTAAGGATTGTTCTGGTTTTCCTATATTAAAATTCTTTTCTCGGTGCCTACGGCTTGATTAGTTTCAACTTTATGCATACTCCAATACCAAACAATATTTTATATTTGCCGCACTCCTCACTTTCTACTTGTGCATTATAGCGACCATAGCCAAAAAGTCAATCTAGGTCAGTCGACTTGTGAAGGACGAATTTATTCTAATGATATTCTAACATTTATATAAGGTGGCGTGGGAGCTAGCATTCCATCAGTGTTAGCTTTAGCTGATAAGCGAGTAAAATTTCAACCCTTTTCCTGTTTCATTCAATCCAAATAAAAAAAAAGATTCTTATTATTATCATTTGGTTTTATAATGAAATTACATCCTTAGTTAAGATCCTTTATATCCTTAGCTAAGACCATTTGAATGCTTTGTTATATTGGGCGTACATCATAATTTGGGTCTTTGACCTACATTAATTAATACAAGTATCAAAAGCTATCTCCTTTGCATAATTCTTGCATGTGCCAAAAGATTGTACATCATTTTGGTCGGAACTAGATCGTGTTCTGATTGCTTTATACGATGTTCACCCAGTAGTTCTCTATGGACTTTTACCCCTTATGCTACTCTATTCTAGCACCCTGAACTCACAAAACATCTAAAAGTTAATTCATTTTGCTCACAGTTTTATCTAGGATGCTTAAATCATCAGTATAATCTAAGTCCAGGAGACATTCCCCCCCCCCCCTCCAGATGATTCTGTCGCCTCCTATTGCCTTTCCTGTGCCTCTTTAAGACAAAGTTCATCAAAATAATCCATATAAGGGGGGATAGAAAACAATTTTGCTTAAGTCCTGATTTAATACAAAACCAGTTGCTAACCTCATTTCCTACCTTTACCTCAGCAGTGCCATTCTCGTACAGAGCACTAATCACTTTAGTGTATTTGGCTAGTGTACCACAATGTATTTTGCTAGTGTACCACAAAGGGTAAAACCTTTTCTAAAGCTCTTTTATCAACAGAAGCGAACTCTGCTCATAATCTATAAAACTGAGGACTAAATATGTTTGACAACTTAGGCACTTCTCAATTATTAGCCCAAGAGTGGAAATTTGGTCGACATTTCCCTATCTTTCCCAAAACCGTACGGTTCTTATCTTAAAATTTTGTCTGTAGCATCTCTCAGTAAAAAATTTCATATTACTAAGTGATTTTCTAACTACAGAGACCAGACTAATGTCTCGATAATTACCACACTTACTCTTATCACCTTTCTTATAAAGTGGCTTAGTTATTGTTTTCCTAAAATCGTTAGGTACTTCCGCTTTTTCAAAAATCATATTTATAATCCTTAGTCACTTATTTTTGGCCTCAGAGCCACCATATTTAAGAAACTCATTTACCAAACTATCAGCACCTGGAGCCTTATTATTTTTAATCCTTTTAGTACCGTCGCTAATTCTTCCTCACAAAACAAATCTTCCCTAATATCCAAGGTATCACAAACTTTTTCATTTTCCCTTACATCTTTTCCTGAAACTTTTTCGCGGTTTAGCAAATTCTCAAAATGTTTTGCCCATCTCTCTTTAACTCTTTCCTTATCACAAATTGTGGCTCCGTTCCTATCTTTAGCAGGGAGAAGTCCGGATTGACTACTCCCTCTCAATTTATTGACATGCCAGTACAATATTTTACTATTACGCCGTCTAGCTGCACCTTCCAGATCGTCGGCAATTTTATCCATGGCCTCCATTCACACCTCTTTAGTTCATATTTTAATGCTTTCTCCACTTTCTTTAAATTCGTTTTGTTTTATATGATGTATTACTCAGATAATTCTTGTACAAGTCCCTTCTACTTTGTATTAAACATACAAATTTTTCACTAATTATCTTAGCTACCGTCCTAGCTTTCTTCCCTATGACACCTTCAGCAATTTTACAAATTATTTTTCTAAAATTATTCCATCAATCTTCCACATTGTCAAATTTAAAATCTCAAGTTTAGTATTCAACTGTTCCTAGGAAGTTCCTCTCAAATTCTCATTTTGGAGTCTACCAACATCATAACTTCCTGGGAGGTAGTTACCCTTCCAAAATTTCAGTTTAAATTAACCCTAGACACAACTAGATGGTGATCTTTATTTTTAACGTCAATAACAGCAGTCCTATATACCTTAGTATCTTGTATTGATCCTCCCAGTCTTTGATTTACTATAACATAATCAATAAGGTTTGTTGTCTTACCATTATATGAATACCATGTTAACTAATGAACAATTTTATGACCAAACACCGTTTTGGTTATAACTAGATTGTTATACCTTCTTAGGTTATAACTAGATTGTTACACCTAGATTGTTATAAATTGCAAAAGTCTGGATCCATTACTGTTTTCTATTCCTGCACCAAATTTACTTACGTTAGGATACTATGCATCCCAATTTCTACCGACCTAGGCGTTAGAATCTCCTAGTAAAAACATCATATTTCTACCTGGGACCCTGACATTTTGCTCCTGTAACTGTAAGTAAAATTCATCTGAAAAACTAGTATCTCCTTCAGTCAGTTATATAGGGGCATACACTAGTATAACTGATACCCTGAAGTTATTAGTCATAAAATGGAGAAATTATTGCTCCATTATTAATACCTTCCCAGCCTACACAAGACTTAGCAGATTCCTTATTCATGATGAGCCCTTCTCCCTGTCTATGAGCCCCATCCTTCCTGCCTGAGTGAAAAACTCTATATCACCTAAGTTCATGCTTCCAACCCTTGAGATATGAGTTTCTGAAACTTATTACAAGTCCAGTTCGAATCGTCTGAATTCGTCAGTCAAAATGTCAACACGATAGTAATTTTTTAACGTCGTAACATTCAAAGTTCAAATTTTCATGTCCTTTAAATCAATGAAATTAATTTTGACTCAGAAAAAGCAATTATCCCCCAGTGCAGGACGGGTATCACATATCTTCTCAAGTCTACACCGAAGTGCTTAAGCCGAATTAGAACTGGACAGCATGAAGTCCCTGGGACCTCCAGTATGAATGGAGGCTTTGTACAAATCCTGGGCCCATCGTGGTCACAACATGGTTTTCAGTACTGGGCTCTTCTATCAATGAGAGTTGAAATCCTGCACAGACAATCTCAATCCTATTACCTTCGACTCATTGTATATTCATGCCTACAAATATTATGTTACTACGAGGAGGCAGCCCATAGTAGATAAATTGGCTAAGAAGAGATTTTTCATCCCGAAAACGCCCGTCAAAACAGCCCAAGTCCAAAAGAATTGTCCATTAATCAGAAAATCAGAATCCCGTGTGAATGCTGTGTCGTTTACTTGATTATGAGCCACTCCTCAAGTGGGAATAGACTTGACCGCAAGGTCCCCAGTCTTGCAAGTACTCCGAATGGTTTGAGGCAGCCCTTTGCAGAGGCCATTGTCCATAGATCTGGATCTTATGCCCTGCCTCAGTTGTCCTCCTATAGAGGATCCTCCCGCGATGGTGTTCTGCATCTCCATGCAATTTAACCCATCACTTGGAGAAGGTTTGTAATTCATGGGATGTACACACCTGTGGGCCCTATTCAATGTACATTTGAAAGGCCTTCCTCCTCTTCCGCCTGTATTTATGGCCCCGGGTGAGGGTTGTAAGTTTGCCATACTTATTTAGGGCTAAAAGTGGTAGTGTGATAAAAACTGAGGCGTTTCCTAAGAATCGGTACTCAAAATCCAGTGACAACCAATATTTATTATTATTTAAAATAAGCCGAGAAAATGTTGCAATTCTTATTATTATAAACTCTTCCAATAGATCTCTTGAGGGTTGGCGAATCATATATTGCGTGTGTCCGTTGTTCAGGAGATTTCATCTATAGCCTATATCGTTCACCGAAAAAAGGATTATTTTAGTTTTAAGGCTATTGAATGCTTCTAATTGAAAGCGTTACACTTGAATAGCCAGGCAAGGCTTGAGTTCTGGGCTAGTAAGATCCTATAGTTCAAATTATTGTTTTTCGGGTGAGCCAAAAACTAGGAAGTTTTCCTCCGTCTTTTTAGCCAATCACCAATCTTTTTGTTATTTTTTTTCCTGTTTTTCGAGGCCTTGATTCTAATGCTTGAAATAATGTAACACTTTGGGACATTCCTCTCTGGTTTATACGAAACTGGTCTAGATTGGGTCTTCAAATATTTATTATGGGTTCCAATGTCGTTCGATGTTCAAACAAATAAATGTCCTTTCGAGATTTACGACAGTGTTAGGCAAAGCGAAGCTATTTTCAAATTTAAGCTAATTTGAATAGTCGCTTTATTTCTAATATATTGGAAGAAAAATTATTCCAACTTTTACTGAAATTGAGTTACCAAAATTACACAAAAATAAGGCCTCCATACAATCTCTCCCACTTAAAACCTTAGCATAATTTTTGTTTTAAAAGGGATAAAGGAAACACAAATTTACTACGATCTATTGTAACTTAATTTCTCCTTATACTACTTCTAAATGGAAGCCCCGAGTCTTTTGGTCTCGATAATCTGTTTTATATTTTCTAAACTTTTTGAATATCAGTCCTATTCACAGGAGTCCTATTATAGATATAAAGAGTGTAAAAATATTAAAATTTTATGTCCAATATGTTGTTACATCTTTTCCGTTTCCTATCTTGCAAGGAAACTCGAAATTGCCTCACTTCATCTAGGCCAATGGTTGAACTAATCCTATTCTGAAAGTAAATAGAAAGAAACTATTCAATTTCGTGTTTCAAAATATTAGACTGTTTAGTCTTTTTTATCCTGAATCTGGTAAAAGCTATTAAAAAAGGTACTTGAGTACAACTTGGCCTTAATATAAGCTTTTCAAACTATCCTTCAAAAGTTTCAGGTTTTCTTTTTGTTTTTATAATTCAAGCGTTTCGTCACCAAGTAAAATTAAGGCTCAGTCATGGCTCTTGTCCTTTATTGACAGTCATAACTTTACTTTGATTAGGATATTAGAGAAATTTTTCCAAATTATAAGTAGATCCTTTAAAGACTATTAAAAGGGGTCACAAGGTCCAGTAACAACGGAAGACTTGAAAAACCAAATGCAAAATAAAAAATACATTCTACGAGGAAAAAATTTTATATTCGTTCTCCATTTTGAAAAAATATAAGTTATGAAATTCTGAGCCTTTAGAACATTCTGAAATTATCTTCTTTGTCGGAGACAGAAAAATCACAAATTATTTCTAGTTTAAGCTGGTGTGCGGTCACGTGACAAGGAGTAGCTTTATATAATTTTCATAGTCAATATCCTATATTTGACGGATGTTATCAATCCTATCGGCAGTGCCTTTTATTTTCAACAATATTCTAAATCCTATGGGTTATGCGTTTTAGTCTTATCAATGTGTCTTAGAAGGTGCTGTTACTAAATTTTACCAATGTTCATTAGTTACCATTCGCCCTAAGTTGCGATTTTCCTCTGATATCAATTGACCGAATATCAAAGGGGTCACGAGTGGAAATATTTTTTCTAAGAGTGGGGTAACTACCATTATTTTTATCTCCTCTCTAACAGAGGTCATACTTCTTTACTGTTTTTTTCAACCTGACAGTACATATTTACAAAGGCCCCCAACCCCCTAGCAATCATTTCTAGAGGGCAGGGATGATATTAGAGATAAATTTAAGCCATGTTAAGAGGCATTTTTGAAGGGCTTTTAATGAAAACGCATCAGTCCTTTCAGTGCATGTTAGATTTTCAGTCTCACCTCCATGGAAAAATTCTTTTAACGCATCCACCTTTACTTTTAAGCTCTAGAATATGTTACTCCATCCAATCTATTCTACAGCGACATTGTTTGACTGCCCATCTGACACCCTATTCATCATTCCTAAGACATTTTCAGACATTTCTTGTTAAAAATTACACATTCAATCCGGAGATTCAAGTTATCGCAAGCCAACCCTATCATGATGCTCCACAAAACACCTCTACACCATCACAGCTTTACACACATGCCCCAGTGCCATCCGCGTGGAACCTCCCTCATCACCCCAGGACATTTTCAACTTTTTCCCTTCGAAAATAAGCTTATGAATCTAATTTAAACACTTTTTTTAACAGCGAGAACTCGGCGTTTCATTACTAGAATGAGATACTACAAGAAATTCACCTCACAGTGCCTCACTATTACTGCTCTGCGGCACCTGACATCACATCATTACGTCCAAGACATTTTTCAGACATTTCTTATTAAACATTATATTTCAACCTATTGATTCAAGTTTATGCAAGCCGAGCCTGTCATGATGGTCAATAAAAAAAAACAGACTATCACAGCATTACGCAGCTACTCTATTTCATCCGCTTGGCACCCCCCCCCCCCTCATCATTCCTAGGACATTTTCAACCTTTTCCCACCGAAAACAAGCTTATGAATGTAAACTGAACACTTTTTTTATTTGAACAGTTAAACTCAGCATTTCATTGCTAGAGCGAGATACTCCAAGCAATTCAGGCCACACTAACACACAATTACTACTCTTTGGCACCCTCTAGTACCCTCTTAATTATTCCTAAGATATTTTTCAGACATTCCTTGCTAAAAATTATGCCTAAATCCATGATTCAAGTTTTCGCAAGCCAAACCTATCATAAAAACCTCCAAAACACTCGACACCACTGTGGCATTATAAACCTGCCCCCTCCGTCATCCACGTGGAACCACCCCTCATCACCCCAAGGAAATTTTCAGCCTTTTCTCACCGAAATAAGCTTATGAATCTAAATTATTCACTTTCTTATTCGAGCAGCAAAACTCGGCATTTCATTGCTAGATTGTGATACTCGCAGCAATTCATGCCACAGTGTCACACTATTACTGCTCTGCGGAACCATTTGACGATCCCTTCATCATTCCTAAGCCATTAAAATTCCCACCATTTTTCAGACATTTCTTGTTAAAAATTATGCCTCAATCTGGTGGTTCAAGTATTCGCAAGCCAAGCCTATCATAATAACCTCCAAAACACTCCAAACCACCGTGACATTGGACACTTCCCCTTCCGTTAGCCATATGACATCTTCCTACTCATCACCACTAGGGCATCTTCAATCCCATCCCTCCGAAAATAAGCCTATAAATCTAAATTAAGCACTGTTTTTATTTGAACAGCAGAAACTTGGCATTTCACCGCTAGAGTGTGATTCTTCAAGGCAGTTCACGCCACAATGCCACACTATTACTGCTCTATGGTACCCTCTGACGTCCTCTTCATCACTCATATGACATTTTACAGATATTTTCTTACTAAAAATCACACATTAAATCCATTGATTCATTTTTTTCGCACCCCAAACCTCAATGATATACCATGTCAATTCACACCACCATACCACACTATTACTTGTCCTCTGATACTCTCTGACATCCCATCTTCATTCCTGAGACATTTTCGGACATTTCTTCTTTTTAAAAATCATGCATTCAAACCATTGATTCATGTTTTCGCAGCCCAGCCCTACGTGATATAACATTTCAATTTACACCACCGCGCCACAGCCGTCTGGCATCCTCTGACATCCCCTCATTATTCCTGAGACATTTCAAGATATTTTTTAATAAGTTCAAAACCCCGCTTCTGACCCCCGGACAACGCTTCCACCTTCAATTCTGCTGCCTTCCACCCCAGTACAACCGACTCCAGCTCCATCTATGACCCCTCCAATCCCAACTCCAAATCTGGCTTCGGTTGCGTCAGTTCCGGATCCCTCACTTCTAACCCTGATTCCACAATTCCGAATCCAACAAATCCGTGCCAAGTTCCGACATTTTCAAGATTTTTATGCGCCTACCTCCGTAGTAATTTATGGTTAATCATCGACAATAGCTAGTTTATTATTCGTTTTTCGAGCAGTATCATTTGTATATTGGAAGTACAAACATTCACATCTTATTTCAAAAGGTGAAAATAAAATATTTTAAGAAAGCGCTTACTCATGACAAAATTATCGTACCATTGAATGTCAAGAAAGAGAAATATTTGAATTATGAAATGAGTGTTAATGAGGATCTTATTGGAAATGAATTTGTGCGTTGCCATGACAGTAGGGAGTTAAATTCCACTGAAATACCGAAAAAATTCAACATTATTAGTGATGGAATACCGGAGTTAAATTTTCCGGGTTGATAGCGCTCAAGGAGAATTCCAGCATAAAATTTTTAGTTGGTGACGAAGGCCAACTTCTTGCTTATTCCACTGGTAAAACATTACCCGTTCATAGATCCTATGCCATCTTTCTAGGATTAGCATTCAACTAAGACAAGAAGAAGAAAACAGACTTACCCTTGTATCAATATCGTAAACCATATCCTATTCAGGTACCAAAACTGCAAGCTATGTAAAAATGACTCGTAATAGACAGTGAAACCACCTGTAAAATAAAAAGAGTACCAGCGGACCTAATCAGCAAGAAGATTTAAAGATGAATTGAAAAAAAACAAAGCGTCAGCAAACGTTACTGCTAGAATCATGGGTTTACCAAGAGATGCACTCCATGAAATGCTATCAACTCTGGGAAAATTCAAAAGAGAATTTGAACTTCTCTTCGCTTCTTTGGAAAAATTATTCAAAATTAAAATCTAACATTTCTGTTCTTTGGAAAAATTCAGAATCGAACAGTAACTTTCCCTATCTTCTAGGGAAAAATTCAGAACAGAACTTCAACTGTTTTTCTTCTTTAAAAAAATTCAGAACTGAAGTGGAACTTTTTAAATTTTTTGAGAACATTCAGAATGGAACCGTAACTTTTTTCTCTTCTTTGGAAAAACTAATAAGGTAATTTGAACTTTTTTTCTCTTCTATAGGAAAATTTAGAAGAACTTGAACTTTTCTTTACTTCTTTGAGAAAACTCAGAATTAAATGGAACTTTCTCACTCTTCTGTGAGAAAACTCTGAGAAAAGTATAGCTTTTTCTATTCTCTAGAAAAAATCCAGAATTGAAGTTTTACTTTTTTCTCTTCTTTGAGAAATTCAAAACTGAACTATAACTTTTTCTCTTCTTCGGAAAAAATTCGGAATCAAATGTTAACATTTTTCTCTCCTTGGGAAAAAAAAATTAGAATCGAAGTTTAAAACTTCTCTTCCGTGGCAAAATTCAAGAAGGGAACTTGATCTTTTCTTCTCTTCTTTTGAAAAAAAAAATCAGAATCGGAGTTTAACATTTTTCTCTCCTTTGGGAAAAAAAAATCAGAATCGAAGTTTAACGCTTCTCTTCCATGGCAAAATTCAGAAGGGAACTTGATCTTTCCTTCTCTTTTTTCGAAAAAATTCAGAATCAGAGTTTAAGACTTTTTCCTCTTCTTTGGAAAACATTCAGAATCGAACCTTAAAAATGTTTTCCTTCTATGGAAAAATACAGAAGAGAACTTGAACTTTTTTTGCTTTGAAAAAAATCAGAACCGAAGTGGAATCCTTCTACTTGTTTGATGAATCTCAGAACAGGAATATATCTTCGAAAAAAATCAGAATCAAACTGTAACTTTTTTCTCATCTCTATGGCCAAATTCAGAAGAAAACATGAAATTTTCTTCACTTCTTTGATAAAACTTGGAATTAAAGTGGAACTTACTCTCTTCTTTGGAAAAAAAATCAGAATTAAAGTATAACTTTTTCTATCTTCTACGGAAAATTTCGGAATCGAAGTCTAATTTTTTTCTCTTCCTGGAGAAAATTCAGAAGAGAACTTGAACTTTCTTCTCTTCTTTGATAAAATATATTTTCTGCACCTGCAACAAATTGAAAATTGAGCCGCACTTCGTTGATCCTGCAACTAGTCTCTATTATATTTTCCTTAAATTATATTCTTTATTAATATAGTTGGCACGGCTTATGGTCGTCTCCCCTGATTGGCTATTTTGATATGCAATAAAGTCGCTATTTACTGACAATCAACTCTGTTGAATAGTATTTCACTCAGTATTTACCTCAATGTGTTCAGAAGCAGGATCGCAAACATAGTAAAATCGCCAAATCTTATAATATACTTGCCAATTTTTGGTAAAATCCCCAAATCACCAAAAAAATTACCAAACGAAAAGAAAATCACCAAATTTGGTGATAAATTTCCAACAGTGGCAACACTGCTATCTATTATTTAACATCTCAAGCCCTATTACAGAACAACCAAAGAAATCCTGATTTGGCGAGACCCTGAAGGTTTTTTTTTTTAATCAAAGAAACTCTTATGTAACAAGCAAAAGTAAACATTCCTTATGATGTGACAACCAAAATTAAACAAAACCCATTACGTAACAAACACCTACTGGCTGTTGTTGGAATAGTAGGATAGGGATGTCACGGGAATGGTGGGATATGGCTGTCATGTGAATGGTGGGATAGGGATGTCATGCAAACCATCTTGTGGATAATAATGTAGTAGCCTTGAAAGTTTCAACTTAATACTCTCTGTAGTTTTTGAGTTCTTGAGTTGCTGAGATTTCTTATTTGCAACCAGTGTTCATATAGTGCCTACTGATTTAGTTTTTTGCAATTTAGGATTTTTGAGGAGGTTTTTACTTTACACCCTTTTCTAGGGTATAGGTTATACCCTATGCCCTTCTTACCCTAGACTCTAGCAGAAGTAATAGTAGGAGCTACAGGAGAAATATTAGTGATAGCAGTAGTAGAATTTGTAGAAGGCAGTAATGGTATTCACATTGTGCCTTTTTGTTCAAGTACAACATCCCTTTCTCATGCCCTGATTGTTTTAAAACTTAATACTTTGTTGTGCTTCTAAGATATATCTGATACATCCCGTCGATAAACTACATGCACATAATTTCTTTTGATTTAGCCCAAAATCCCACTCAACAGTCCCTAATAACTTGCATCCACATAGCGTACTTAAACCTCACTATCCTGTTCAATATTCCCAAATGTTTCACCGTAATACCCTTAGCTTCAATAGTACTAGTAGCAGTCGGCGTATTAGTAGTTATAGCAGTAGTAGTCATAGTAGTAGTAACTGTTCCAGTGACATGTTCAACATCCTATACCTAGTTCAACATCCTTCTTAACATATCCTGAAAGTATCAACTTAAATCCAAGACTATTCCAAGGATGCTGCTGATACGCCTTTTTGACAGTCTGCTTGTGCAGAGTGTATTTTTATTTAGTTTAACATCCCCCTAGACATTTCCCAAAAGTTTCAAATTCCTAGCCTAAGCCTGAATAGCAATGGTACCCTCAGTGAAAGCAAGTATTCACTCAGCGCATTTTGTTTAGGACAAATTCCCCCTCAATATATCCTGAAAATTTGATTTTAGTGCTCTAAGGCGTTCCTGAGATATTTCTGATGCTATCTTTTAACAATTCACCTGCATATAGTGTTTTTTTTTATTTACTTTAGCATCCCCTAAATTTTCCCCATAAGCTTCACCTGCAAACCCTTATATTTAGCAGCAGTAATAGCATTAAAAAGAGTATGCACAGAACACATTTAGCTTTTTTAAGCATCCCCCGAAACTACACTGGAAGTTTCAAATTAATACCCTAAGCCGCTCCTGGAATAATGCTGATACGTCCTTTTTAAATCCTGCATGCAAAAGCTGCGTTTTGTTTTGGTTCAACATCCTCTCAACATTCCATAAAATATTCAACTTAATACCCTTAGCTTTAGTAGCAGTAGTAGAAGTAGCAGTAGTAATAGTAACAACATGAGTAGAGAGGACCCTATAACTCCCATCCATCACCCCTGCTGCCATCTACAATTTAGTTTAATGCCGACGGAGCTCCATATATGGGCATAGAGTCCCTAGGGAGATGGTTTTTCTCACTAAGAATGAAAAAACATCTTCTATGGAAAAATTTAGAACAGATCATTAAATTTTTTCATCTTTTTGAGAAAAATCAGAAGTGAAGTGTAGCCTTTTATATTTGCATGGAAAAATTAGAATTGATCTGTAACTAATTTGTTTTTCATTGAGAAAATTTGGTGTTGGGATATAAAAGAAGTTGAAAAGTAACGTATGACTTCTCTGGCATGTTGGATCTGAAAATGTAATTTCAGAGAAATTCTTTAACCATTTAGGGTTAACTTACCTTTTTAGGGGTGAGCATTTAGGGAGAAATTCTTTAACCGTTTAGGGTTAACTTACCTTTTTAGGGATGAGCATTTAGGGTTCTCCTACATGTTGAACCTGAAAGTGTGTTCCCTGACATGCTGGATCTGAAAGTGTAATTTCAGAGAAATTATTTAACCTTTTAGGTTTAACTTGCCTTTTTAGGGATACTGCCTAACACGAAAAAACAGTTTTGTTTTTTTCACTTTACAATGATGGTGATAGAATTGAGGCATGGCCCCTCCCCCTTTTTACTTAATGTCCTAAAAAAATATTGTTAGACCATAATTTGGGAAATAAGTCGTTTCTCTACTTCCATACAGGTTGCATAGGCTTAGCTTAATTATCGCAATCTCTTTTTTGCTTGAAAATAATTTAATTTGACGGGAAAAACAATCCTTTTTTGATTTATGAAACCTTTTGGTTAAACTGCTATTGTGAACAAACAGGAACTGCTTTAAAAGGATGGCAGCTAATTAAATCATTGCGGGAAGCTTATGTCAAACCAGAGTGACCTAAATGAAAACGGTATATTAATAACTAAGGGATTGACGGATGTTGTCTGTCGTTTTTAGCTAGAAATAGAGAAAGCATGAATTTATCGAAAAACAGAGATAATTGCAATGGAAGAATTAAACTTGTAAACAATGGGGGGTTTACATGGTAAACTAGAGCATATTTTATAGTCTTCTAACAACTATAAAGATAGCATGGTGGAGTATGTATTGGAGTGGGAGGGGGGGGGGATTTACCTGAATATACTCAGGCCAATATCCATAGTGTGTTTGAATTAAGTTCAACTCCCCCCTCAACACGTCCTGAAATTGTCCTCTTAATACTCTTAGAGTTAGTAGTAGTAGTTTGAGCAGTTGTAGTAGTAGTAGTAGCAGTGGTAGTAGCAGTAGTACGAGCATGCACATATTACCTTTTGGTCAATTGGTCTCCCCCTTTCAGTATTCCCTGAAAATTCCAACTTAATTCCCTAATCCATTCCTGAGAAACGCCCCTTTGACAATCTGCATGAACTTAGTGTGTTTTGATTTAGTAGCATATTTCCCCTGTCAATTTTCAGATTCATGCCCTAAGTTTTAATAATACTAGTATCAAGTTAGTAATGGTAGAAGCAGGGGCAATAATAGCAGTAATAGCGTTGTATTAGCAGTAGTTGTAACAGTAGTAGCAGCAGTAGTATGCACATGTTGCCCTTTGGTCAGTTAAACGTCCCCCTCAATATGCCCTGGAAATTTCAGCTTGATGCAGTAAGTTATTCCAAAGCTATTGCTGGAACACCATTTTGACAATCTGAATGCACATACAGACTTTCCATTCAACACTTCCCAAATTTGCACTTCAATACCCTCATTCTTGGTAATGCACGTTACAGAAACAGTAGTTGTGTGGTAGTAGTGGCAGTACTAGTAGTTGTTGTATTTGTAGCAGTAGTAGTAGTAGTAGTAGTAGGAATAGTAGCAGCGGGCAAATATTGCTGTTTTGGTAAATTTATCATCATCCTCATCATTTCCAAGAAAGTTTCAAACTACTACCCTCAGTCTTACCTGAGTTAGGCTCTTTTGGCAACCATTATGCACATAAAGTGGTTTTTAATTAGTTCAACACCCCCCTAAACATTCTCTGAAAGGTTCACCTAAATACCCTTTGTCTTTTTGGACAATAACGGTCAAATGTGCTCACCTTTTTCACTAAGAAATATCATAGGTAGCGCATTAGCGCTGCGTAAGTAAAGAACGATGTTGGCACAATGTATTATTTTTTTTCATTCTTTAGACCAGGGCACTTCGTATCGAAGGAGTTGACGGAGAAACTTTAAAAAGGCCTCATTCAATTGGAAATTCGAATGGCTAGTGCCCTTATTAATAGCAAAAAGTGATTGGAAGGCAACTAACACCCCTTCCACACCAACCATTTCCCCAAACACATCCAATAAAAATTTTGAGATAGCCATTTTGTTCAATGTAGTTGAAGATCTGGAGATCATGTTTTTGAGGAGGACACTTCTCCACAGCCCTCATGGCAAGTGTTGTAAGTTATGCCCTGGGGGCATAAAAGGTTTTTTTTATAGAAAGTGTTGTTGTAGAAACTTCAAAAAGGGCTAATTCGATTGGACATTCAAAGGACTAGTGGCCTTTCTAAAAGTTGAAAGTGATTGGAGGGCCACCAAATCCCCTATCACGCCAACCATTTCCCCAAACACGTGCAATCAAAATTTTGAGATATCCATTTTGTTCAACATAGTTAAAAGTTCTGAAAATTGGGTCTTTGAGGATGAAAACCTCCTCAGAGCCCTCAGGGCAAAGGTTTTAAGTTTTGCCCTGGGGGCATAGAAGGTTTTTATAGAAAGTGTTGTCGTAGAAACTTCAAAAAAAGCTCATTTGATTGGAAATTGAAATGGTTGGCGGCCGTTTAATAGTCGAAAGCGATTTGTGAGTAACTAACTCCCCTTTCACACTCACCATTTCTCCAAACACACCCAATCAAAATTTTTAAGTAGGACTTTTGTTCAACGTAGTTGAAAATTCCGGAAATTATGTCTTTGAGGATGACGTACCCCCCAAACCTCTCAGGACAAGGGTTGTAAGTTATGCCCTGGGGACATATAAGGCTCTTATAGAAAGTTTTTTCGTAGAAACTTCAGAAAGGGCTCATTCGATTGGATATTCAAAGGGCTATTGGCGTATTTAATAATCGAAAGTAATTGGAGGGCAACTAACACCCCTCTCACGTCTACCATCTCCCCAAATACATTCGATCAAAACAATGAGATAAACATTTGATCAACGTAGTTGAAAAGTCCGGAAATTATGTCTTTGAGATTGACACTCCCCCTACAGCCCTCGGGCCAAGGGTTGTAAATCATGCCCTGAGGTCATATAAGGTTTTTATAGAAGGCGTTGTCGTAAAAATTTCAAAAAGAACTCACTCGATTGAATATTGAAAGGGTTAGTTCCTTTTTTAATAGTTGAAAGTAAATGGAGGGCAACTAGCCCCCCTCTCATATCCACCATTTCCCCAAACATATGCAATCAAAATTTGGAGATATCAATTTTTCAACGTAGTTAAAAGTTCTGCAAATTAGGTCTTTAAGGATGATAACCCTATCAGAGCCCTCAGAGCAAGGATGTGTAAGTTATGCCCTGGGGGTACATAAGGTTTTTATAGAAAGTGTTGTCGTAGAAACCTCAAAAACAGCTCATTTGATCGGAAATTGAAAGGGCTAGTGCCCTTTTTAATAGGTGAAAGTGATTGGAGAGCAACTAACCCCCCTCTCACGCCCACCATTCCCTAAATGCATCCAATTAAACTTTTTAGATAGGTCTTTTTTCTTAAACGTAGTTGAAAGTTCTGGAAATTATGTCTTTGAGGATGAAAAAACCCCAAAACCCTCCGGGCAAGGGTTGTAAGTTATGCCCTGGGGGCATATAAGGTTTTATAGAAAGTGTTCTCGTAGAAACTTCAAAAAGGGTTCATTCGATTGAAAATTGAAAGGGCTAGTGCTCTTTTTAATAGTCAAAATTGATTGGAGGGCAACTAACCCCCCCCCCCCCTCTCACGCCCACCATTTCCTCAAACACATCCAATCAAAATTTTGAGATAGCCGTTTTGTTCAATGTAGTTAAAAGTTCTGAAAATTGGATCTTCGTGGATGGACCCCCCCCCCACAGCCTTCAAGGCAATGTTTTTAAGTTATGTCCTGGAGGCACATAAGGTTTTTATTGAAAATTTTCTCGTAGAAACTTCAAAAAGGGTTCATTTAATTCGAAATTGAAAGGGCTAGTGCTCTTTTTCATAGGTTAATTGAAACTGACTGGAGGATAATTAACCCCCCTCTCACACCAACCATTTACCCAAACAAATCCAATCAAAATTTTGAGATGGCAATTTTTTTCAATTTAGTTGAAAGTTCCGGATATTATGTCTTTGAGGATGATAAACCCCCATAGTCCTCAGGGCAAGAGTTGTAAGTTATGCCCTGGGGGTATATAAGGTTTTTATACAGAGCGTTTTCATAGAAACTTCGAAAAGGGCTCATGTAACGGGATCAAAATTCGAAACCTCAAATTTTCCAATTAAGGTTACTCAAGTAAAATAAAATCACCCAAAATATGAACCTAAAAATTCAAGTAACCTACAGATTGAGTAATGCTCAAGCGTTCAATTTAAAAAATAGCGAAACAAAGGTATCTTATTCAAACATACATCGTAAAAATCTATCCCACAGAAAATGTAATAGCAAGAAATAAATCCGCCTCCGTGTCGCCAAAGTATGCAATAAATATCAGTCTGACCAAATCTTACATGACAGGCAACCAACAATGTAATTTAAATCTTAAGAGCTTGAATTCCCAAACTGTCAAGAGAAGATAGAATTTATCATACAAAAAAATAGTCACTCGAGATACAAAGTATTTTCGTATAATCTAATTGCATTGTTCTGAGAACTAAGTTTAGAACTATGTATTCCAATGCGACTAATTGTATTTTCCTTTAACAAGTTTCACAGAGATAAATTATAAGTCTTCTGGAAACTAAGTGACAAGTCGCTAGCAAAAAATTACAATGTAAAACTTTGTTTTGTCGAGAAAAATTCCAAAGTGAAGTCTTAAAGTTATAAGTCGTATCAAAACTCAAGTAACCAATTTGTGTATTCCTGTCCAATAGTAATATAAAACATACTGTGTGAACCAATAGGGTCAATGTAATACTTATGTATACTTTTTAGCAACG
This sequence comes from Artemia sp. Qi Xiang Cuo, assembly GCF_049724085.1. NCBI lineage: Eukaryota > Metazoa > Arthropoda > Branchiopoda > Anostraca > Artemiidae > Artemia > Artemia sp. Qi Xiang Cuo. The sequence goes on from NC_142796.1 coordinate 34,256,435, forward strand.
CCTGAATGTAACCTCCGGTGAAATCGGAGTGTATAGTTGCTTAGAACTTAGCAATTTTGAGGCAGTCTATTATCAGTTTTATCATGAGTCTATTATGAGACTAGAATGAATCTATAGCGAGTCTAGAATCAGTCTATTGCAAGTTCTTAGGATGAGTCTAGAGGAGTCTATCAGCAGTCTATTATGAGTTTCAGAGTGAACCTTTAAAAACACTTTTAATGTAAGTGACCTATCTATTGCATTGTATATGCCCCAGTCAATAACATTGCCCTAGTGTCTATGACTGTGAATTGATATACGTATATTATTGATATTCCTGAAACAGTTCTGTACCCCTAATGTGAGTAGAAAAATAAATACATTACTTTTTTACTTTTGTATCTTCATGTTAGTATGTCTCAAGATAATTTGTCCTTATGGCTCCAACCACTCTCAAGGGAACCAGAAACCATTCAGTCTGATTTTAACACAGCATGGCCGTTAACGGATGCTTCCCATTTGAACCGTTGCTTTAATCTCCCATCAGACGCAATTCCTCCTCTACTATGGTATGATACTCGCGAATCACCAACTAAAGAAATAATTGTAAACCCCCCCATACAAAAATAATTGAAAACCCCCACATTAGAATTTGCGCGGCGCTGTTTAAAGGAGAAAAACACAAGGACAAGATAAAAAAAATTTGAGAAATATTACGCATAGAGAAAGTGCAATATTTCGTGCAGTATTTGAACTGCAATATTTTGTTAGGCCTAAGTCCACTTAAAATAGTAACAAAAAAAAGTATATTCCCTAAGAAATTTGGAAGTGTCAAATTTGAGTTATATCAAAACAATAAAACCTGTGCCGAATTTTAGTTATTCTTGAAAAAAAATCTAAACAATATGTAGTTAGATATGAGACTTAAAGGGCAGGCATTAACATTTTTAAAACAAATAGAGAAAACCATAGGGGAAGATAACAACCTTCCAATAAACTCCATAGAAACATTGCTAAAAGCGTTCCGAGAAAGATTTGTTGAAAGCAGTTCAACACACAAATTAAATCACGGAACTGTATGTTTCGATGAAAGCCAAAATGTTAGGGAATACCTACACAAAGTAATGGTATAAATAGAGGCAAAATATTGGAAAGAATCGGGTCCTTTATATGATAAAATTGTACGAAATGCTTTCTTGCAAGGATTGAGCACCAAACTGTACCGAATGTTAATATAAAAAAATATTCAAACATTAGAGCTGGCAGTTCAGGAAGTAGAGAGAATGGTTGAAATTGACACGATTGTGGCAAATCACAATAAGTCAAGAATAAATAATGTAGGAGAATCAACTCCGGGACGATCACGAGGAATTTCACCCGCATTTTTCTCGAGAGATAATTCACCAAAACCGAACCAAAATAGATCCTCAACCCCTACCAGGCAGAGAATGGTACGTTTCGTACTCATGAATACGGCAAACTACGTAATTAAGCCCCCAATTATATGCTATGCATGTAATAAACAAGGACATATTGCCAGGGAATGCCGTACTAGAAACAACTATACACCAGCAACCCCCAGTTTTAATAACCGTTTGTTCGGGAGAACAAACTTAAATGCCAATGGGTCAGGAAGTTATAGAAGTAACCTCCCACGCCTCCCATCGTTCCGCAACCCCTACCAACAGGGATTAGAATGCGCAACTCCTTCCCCCAACCGACAAAATAATTATCGGTTCCCCAACCCAAATACCCGACAAAACATGTACCAATTCAATTCACGGACAGTGTATCCTACCAGATTTAGCAGGACTACAAATGATGACAGAAGATATTTTTTCCCGACGGGTAGAAATTTTTCGTCAATGCAAAATGAACAAATACTGCGAGCCGACGGCATAAGAAATTCCAACCCACGTAATAATACGTGGCAACCAAGACAATCGAATGTCAATCAACTTACTAGGAAAGTTCCCACCGATCCCCAATGTCAAACACCAACCTATTAAACAAACGAACTGGGAAACGAATCAGGCCCCCAAGAAAATTAACCGGGACCCTGGAGGCCAGTATTTTTTATAGGTCCCTTCCAGTAGTTGTACCTTCTTTAAGTGATAATAATGACATATTGCCTATATTAAATAATTTTGGTGTTGCAAGCATTAATTTCAAAGCGCTAATAGATTCCGGTTCATCGGTTAACATAATAAACTCGAATGTATTTAATAGATTACTAGTATATATTAAGCGACGGAAAATTTTTAATATTCCCAGTTTATATAGCGTCACAGGACATAGACTGGAAAAAATAGGCTCCATACGCCTAGATGTGACAAAAGATAATATAATCTTTCCTACAAACTTCATAATATGCAAGAATTTCGCATATGAAGCTACAATCGGTGCTAATTTTTTTAAATCTAATAAAGTGTTATTTGATATAGCGAATCACAGACTCGTGTATCCATTTGATCCTACTGTCCGATGTGTGGAGAAAGGGAAAGCAAAAGTGAATAGAATGAAATCTTTTGTACCCCATTTTTAGTCCTGTAGGAGAAACCCCAGGAGCAAACGGATCGAGTCAGTAAAAACGAAAATAGGAAAAACGCAGGAGTATAGACAAGCGGAAATAAAGAAAACAATAGAGTGATGGAATGATATAATAAATCTCAATACTGTCCCCTTGCAGCCAACCCCACAAGCCGAAGAATTGACGCAACCAAGCGCCAATCTTAACTTAATAGAAAATGACTCGGAAGAAAAATATTATGGATTTGCGGTGCTTAAAACAAAAATCCCCCCAAAAACAATGCAAAGAGTTCAAATCTCACAAATGGTCACCCCTGTAAACGACAATTCCGAAATTTGGTTTGCATCCCCGTGTGGAGGAATCCCCGAAAATCTATTTTGTGAAGAACAGATCATTTTCTATGAGAAAGGAGAAGGTTTTATTTGGTTGACTAATACACATGATAAAGATACGATTACATTAAAAAAGGGAGCATGCCTCGTTGAAATACAAGTGATTTCCGAGTTCGAGCTGAACGAGTGGAAAAACTCCAAAAAAAGCTTAGTTAATAGCATTGGTGTTAGTAATCCAAAGATTAGGTACCCAATAACGAGACCCCAATTTTTGGAAAAATTCAAATTAAACCATATCCAAGATAATGAATTAGGAGAAAAATTATGAAAATTTCTTCGGAATCTTAGAGATAAATTTTCTACATGTGAAGAGGACATTAGATAGATTCCGTTCTATGAACATTCTATCCAAACTACCGGGTAGCCTGTAGCCAAACAGTCCTATCGCATCCCACATCCCTACAAAGATTGGTTAAAAAATAAAATCCGTTAATTAGAAAGAAGCAATATTATACACCCAAGTATAAGCCCGTATTCAGCCCCTGTTATACTAGTATAAAAAAAAGGACCTTAGGCTTGTAGTAGACTATAGAGCCTTGAACAAGCAGGTAGTCAGCGACAAGTTTCCCCTGCCCCGAATCGACGAAATCCTAGACTCCATCTAAACCAAAAATAAAATTTTTACATCTCTCGACCTCACACAAGGTTATCATCAAGTTAAGATAGCAGACAATGACGTTTATAAAACGGCGTTTTCTACGACAGAATGTGGCTCTTATGAATATTTAAGAGTACCCTTCGGACTTAAAACTAGTTCAAGTGCACTATGTAGACCTTTATTACATTTATTACGTGGCGTAGACAATATTATTCATTTTCTGGATGATGTGATCTCTGTAGGAGAAACCCCGGAATATAATTTAAACACATTAGCCAAAGTTTTTGAAGAATTCAGAGAGGGTAATCTAAAATGTAGACCTGAAAAAGTAAATTTACTTCAATCCGAAATAAAATTCTTAGAAATGATATTGACCCAAGGGCAAAAATCACTAGACCCTGAGAAGATAAAATATGTAGAGAATCTCAAACCTCAAAAAACTATAAAAAAATTGTCACCCATTCTTTGTTTAACAAGTTATTTTAGGAAATGCATACGGAACTGCGCACAAACCGTAAAACTTCTGACGGACCTGACTAAAGGGACCCCCCAAAATATTATCTGGTCGCAAGAAGCTCAAACTTCCTTAGACACTCTCAAGAAAGCACTTACTTCTGAACCAGTATTGTCGCTACCAGATTTTGAAAAAGGACCAATTGTAATCACCACTGACGCCTCAGCTCTGGGCATCGGTGCAACCCTTTCCCAATTAATCCCCGTAGAAAACTACCCCGATCCTCTACAGAAACCTTCTCAGTATATAGAGAAAGTCATGCTATTCAAGTAGAACTCTATCGAAAGGCGAAAGCAGTTATTCTGCAACGCAATTGGAGCTACTATCTATAATTTACCATTTAGACAAATTTAACATTATTTAGTGGGCCGAAAATTTATGCTGCGTTCGGACCATAAAAGCTTACAGAACCTCAGCACATTCAAAAATCCAACGGGAATCTTAGCTAGATGGATAATGAAACTCCAAGATCTGGATTACGAAGTTGAACACTTGACTGTTAAAAAAATGCCCCCTGTGATTACTTGAGTAGATACTCCGAAAATAACTCCTCAGATAACGAAAATAACGAAATAAATGCCATCAACCCCAGTAAATGAAAACACGAGAAGAATAAACCCAAAATCCAAATAGAAGAAAACGAAATTAATCATAGCCCCTTATCGCTGGCTAACATTAAAAAAAAAATCAAATTAAGGATAAAATGTGTTCTACTCTCATTAATTATTTCGTGAATCTTGATAACCTACCCGATAAGTTCAAAGCCCTAAAAAGGGAAATTGATAACTTTTATTATGATTTAGATGAAGAAATCCTTTGCAGGATAGTAACTGGCGATACAAATAGAAACCAAACTTCGATAATACCTGTATTACCCCAAAAACTAATAATACCAGCCTTTGAATATTTTCATTCAGATACAGGCGGACACCTGGGAATCACGAAAACCTATCATAGATTAAAACAAATATTTCTTTGTTCCTTCAGCATTAACCAAACTCAAAGACTTTATAAACAATTGCGAATCATGTAATTTAAGAGAGAATCCACAAACTTACACCCACCCCCTGATGGGAAGAGTGCCAGTAGCAATATTTCCTTTCGACATTGTTTCTTTCGATTTATATGGAACCAGTGGAGGCTTACCTGTTTCCAAAAGAGGCCATACTTGCATTCTTTCAGTTTTCCAGGTTCACTTTTGCCAAAGCATTGAAAAATCAAGGCGCATACGCTACGAGTAAAGCGTTGGCAAAAATATTTTTAAAATTTGGCGTCCCTAAAAAAGTTATTACCGATAATGGAAGTAATTTTGTTTCTAAAGTAACAAAAGATTTGATGAGTTTCCTTAATATAGAGAAATTGGTGACATCCCCCTACCATCCCCAAGCTAATGGGAAAATTGAAAACAGGCATAAAAGATTTTCCAATGTCTTGAGCATTTATACAAAAGACAACCGAAATGATTGGGATCAATATCTACCTTACTTAACCAATGTAATTAATAGTGCCTATTCAGAAACAACTAAAGAAAGTCCATTTTATCTTTTTTTCGGACGCGATTTTAAAATACCCTATCAGGAAGTTATCGAATCCAGACAGTATCACAATAATACCGAGGACTAAAAGTCAGATTTTATAAATAGGATAAGGAAAACCTATAAGATAGTTAGACAAGAATTAGAAAAATGCAAAATATACCAAGAATTGAGAAACGAATCCAAAGTCAAAGGGAACATAAATTTTAAAGTAGGAGATTCTGTGTATCTAAAAAATGGGGCAAAGATGGAAGGCAGAAAACTTTCCATTAAATATTCGGGACCTTACAGGATAATCAAAAATTACGACAATGATTTCACTTTTAAAATGATAAACCCTGACAACGGAAGAACATATAAGGCACATGTTAGCCGTATAAAAAGGGCCATGTACCCAGACAGATGGGCACCGAAACCCTCACCTACTGATTCGTCAAACGCGGAAAATGAATTCCCTAAGTCAAGGCTAGCCAAAATAAAACCTTTCAATTTCAAACAAGACTATTTCGAAGATGATAGCGACGAAGAAAACTTTGAAGAATTTTTAGCCATGAAAAATCTAGTGGTCCCCAAAGAAAAATCCTTAATACTCATGGCGACAAAACCCCAAACAGTTCCGAAAATTGCAGCGTCAGAAAGCTCAGAAGAGTTAGACTATACGTTTTCCCTAAAAACCTAATTTTTTCCCGATCGAATTTCAACCCCTTGTCCCTCCAAAAGATTTCCAAATTATATTGTATCACCAGCGACCCCGATAGAGAGGCCCCTATCGTTACAGGATGAATTAAACAGAGCTATGGAAACCCCGGGTGTAAAAATAAAGAAAAATCCACCCAGGGAAATGAGCAAAAAAAATTTGAGAGAAGCCATGGACATAGTCAATTATCCTTTAAAAACAAGGCAAATTACCTTGCCTTGGACCCAGGATGACCCTGAAGATGAAAATCTAGGACAATAACATCACATAACGATATCCAAAGTCAAGCCCAAGGAATCATCCTCCTTGCGACCTACCATGTTACAAAAAATACCTTACCCCCCCCCCCCCCAAAGATATGGTATTCAAAAAATGGACACACTCTCCACAAACATTTGACTCCTCCCAGAGTTCTCAAGAATCTTTTAACTCTCCCGAAACAAGAATTCAGCGCGAGGAAATGGAAAATAAACCCTCTGCTTCAAGAGGAGACGAAATATATGAAGCAAGGGCAGGTGATACTACTTAATCGCAAAGGACCACCCCGGAAAGTCCCAATCACGAATCCTCAGGGACTAGTTGTACTGAATCTGACGATGAATCAGCTCCTGACGAACCCCAAGATGCACAAAAACGAAAACCAGCTTCTGCCGCGGCTCATGCAAAGGAAGCTAAATTAAAAGGTCAAAAATTCTTATTGAAACAGTACAAGAAATTTGACCTAATCTTTATGGGAAAGTCTAAAAAGAATAAAACGACAGAAAGTGAACAGGAAGTTACCATGAAATCTGGCAGAGTAAATAAAAAACCAGATAAATGGAAATATGTCTAGAGATCAAGTACCCCAAAAACTAAAAAAAAAATGTTAAGACGAAATGAATAGGTTGAATAAGCAAACGAAATCTTAGAGCAGAAATGCATGGATACGACACTTCTACGAAACCTATCCGTAAAAGGTCGAAGGAAATTAATAATTAATTTTTCCAGATAAACTGAATCCCGGCTTGATAAAAAACCCTGAAGATAGAAGCCGAACGAGAATTGTTCAACCCCTCCTCCAAAAAAAAACACCTAGTGCCACCTCGTTACAGACGGAACAACTATGGACCAGCTATTTCAGATACGAGCGAAACTCCTATACGCCTCGGCACAATTGATAACAGAAAGACTGAAAATTGAGAATATGATAAAAACAATACTTAAATCTCTTATTGAAGTTAAGGCTTCCAAAGAAAAAATGAACAAAAAAAATAAATGAGTTTCTAGTGACTAAACAAATGGATAAATTAATGGAGACTGAATTTATGGAAGTTAAGGAGCAGACCGCCAAAATCCAGAATGAAATGGAATCAATAAGCGACGCCACGCTTGTTAAGGGATATAATTATCCCGACAAGGTCCTAAAATTACAAGCATTATATAATATAAAGCAAGAAATTGGTAAAAAAGTGCAAGATTATAGAAACAGTACTGTTCTATCTGCAACAATAGCGGTACAAGAAGCACTGGCACCTGAACGAGTAAAGCTCCTAAACTTACAACATAAATACGACCACTTAAAAGCACAGAAAGATATAATTAAATTAAAACAGGACAGCTTAGAGAAACAACTGAAGAAAAACCAAGCCGAAATCAACAGAGAATTGCAAAAACAAAGAGAATTCTGCTCAAACTTAGTGAAAATGGTGGAAACCTATTTCACAGTTGAAGTTGATCTACCCCTCAACCCCCATTAGGAAAATATTCTTTCCAACAATTACAACGAAGGGCCATCACAACCCTTGTATTTCACAATCCAAAACCAAGCCCGGCATCACCATATAAAACTCCAAATAGAGTCTATTCAACAAAACCCTCCAACGGACAATAACGTAACTATTAGGACCCAATACCCCAATATCCAAATAACTGATGCAACTGGCCAGGACTCATCAGAGATCTCTTCAACACAAGGAACTCCCAAAACGCGACCGTTACCACACGATACAGAAAACTAAGAAAATACCAATCATGGCTATTAATTAAACTCAAAAAGGAGGTAAAAATTCTTTTCTCGTTTAAATAAAAAAAGAGGAATATTTTTTTTTACAAGTTTAATATAGTAAAGTGTGTAAGCAAGGATATAACGATAGCCTAATATCACGTACGCGATCCCTGTTAAACTAGAGGACTTGTATTTTTGCTGAGCAGAATATAGTATTTCTTGAATCTTTGGACGAAATAATATATTATAAATTCAGCCGTAGAAGAGAAATTGTAGTTTAAAGCCGTCCTAGTTTTGCCTATCCCGGGTAGCCCCCGGAGTAGGTAAACATGAGGATCACTATGGATCACTTAGCATATGATTGAATGTAGTGCATTAGGATCACTTACGTGTGCTGAGTTCAATTGTATGCCAATGTACAACCCAGAATCACATTAGTTCAGAACATACTTTTGATCTTAATCGAGTATTCAAATGCGGATCTAAGGAAGCTTTCCGTGTATCGAGCCTCGAAGGGCTTGATTTTTTTTGTATTTCGAGGTTTGATATACTGAGGGTTCCTTTAGGATCGATCCTACCTCCTCTGAAATTAATTTTATTTGATAAATTATTCAAATTAAAAAAACCCACGCGAATAAGATAATCAAACAACTGGTCAAGTTAGACAATGGGTCAATCGTAAAACCTTATCTTAGCAATATGCTGTTAGTATCATTAGAATTATCATAATAGCCACTCATAAGACACGCGACGTTTAACTGCCTAAACAGTAAATAACCGCTTCTAACAATAAAACTCAAAAATACCTTAACTCAAATATCAACAATGTATCCCGGATTTAATCACAAGAAAAGATGACCGGAAGTATCCACGCTAACTGGCTATAAAATTCATAAAATACTAGGCAATCTAAAATATATATTCGACAAAAATATGTACAAGTTTTTATCGCATTAATTATAACCAACATTTCTCCGTTTGGTAATTAGAGGTAATACAACAATCAAGTATATATATATATATATATATATATATATATATATATATATATATATATATATATATATATATATATATATATATATATATATATATATATATATATATATATATATATATATATATATATATATATATATATATATATATATATATATATATATATATATATATATATATATATATATATATATATATATATATATATATATATATATATATATATATATATATATATATATATATATGGGGGTAGTAATAACGTGAGGCATGATTTGCCTGCATACAGAAACATAATAGTTAACCGAATCATAAATATAGAGTTTCTGTCAATCTAAATAACAGATGCAGGCTCGACTAAACTTTCAAATTTGTCCATATAAGCCTATTAAAAGAAAAAAAAATCTGTTGCCAAATATTCGAATCATATATGAATTCATGAATTTGGCAAAAAATAGTTATAAGTAAAATTATATCTTTTCCTTGGCGAGATAAATGGATATTTAATCCGTGTATAAGATATGTGATGATGAGGAGATTAAAATATAAAAAAAACATCCTTTATCAGCGAAATGAAAAAAATTCTTCCTAGTTTTAAAACAAATTCAGTTATTTGAAGAACCCCTGCAAATCACTGAGTGGGACCAAGCAGATTGTTTTACTAAACTAATACCACTTCTCTTAACGTTATAAATTCTTTATGCAGTTCAAGTGGCCCACTGCAAAATGTTAATTTGAAATAATAACCTTACGTCCGTAACTTTCAATCGCATTCGAGAAACAAAAAATTTATGGAAAATCAGTCGGATCACCCACCCGTTTTTTCCTAAAAAAAAATACTTTCCCTTTTTCATTTTTTTTTGTAACATTAGCAATTAGATTAATTGAGCTGCGTATTATTATATATTCTGAACTTTTTTAATATCCTTATTAATAAATAATCTGTTCGCCTAAAATCAAAGATAATATGAACGATCAACTTTCTAAGCCAAAATGACCACTAAATAATAATAATAAAAGTCCAAAGCTAATTCACATACCTCAAGTAAATTATGACGTTTACCTAGCAAAAAAAAAAAATTCGATGACTAACCCTTGGACTCTAGCAATCAATTTTAGGTAGCCATCCCAAAATAGTCAATAAAAAAAATACATAAGAAAGTATACTATTCGGTTTCGAAACCTAAATGAACAAAGAAGAATATTTGCTAGAGAATTGACACAAAAAAATCAATACCCTGAAGTAAAAATAAACCAAAATTGTAGAGTTTAACATACTGCTTCTGGCCCAAAAATTTCGACACAGGAAATTGTGATATAACCATTAACCATTAAGATAAGTTTGTAGATACAGATAAAACTACGATGGCAGTACACCACTAAAACAAAAGAAAATTAAATCTCAAGAATAACTAAAAAGGCTAAAAAGACCCGAAAAGAAATCCAAAGTTGACTCACATATCTTTTAAGTCAAATGTGATAATAACCTTGAATAAAACTATTTCGATAATTTTTGCTTACAATTCAGCAATCAGTTGTATGCTGTATATATACATATATACATATATATATATATATATATATATATATATATATATATATATATATATATATATATATATATATATATATATATATATATATATATATATATATATATATATATATATATATATTTTTTTTATATATATATATATATATATATATATATATATATATATATATATATATATATAAAATTTCAAGGGCTCACTCGATTGAATATTGAAAGGGTTAGTTCCTTTTTTAATAGTTGAAAGTAATTGGAGGGCAACTAGCCCCCCTCTCATATCCACCATTTCCCCAAACATATGCAATCAAAATTTTGAGATATCAATTTTTTCAACGTAGTTAAAAGTTCTGCAAATTAGGTCTTTAAGGATTATAAACCTCTCAGAGCCCTCAGCGCAAAGATGTGTAAGTTATGCCCTGGGGGTACATAAGGTTTTTATAGAAAGTGTTGTCGTAGAAACCTCAAAAATAGCTCATTTGATCGGAAATTGAAAGGGCTAGTGCCCTTTTTAATAGGCGAAAGTGATTGGAGAGCAACTAACCCCCCTCTCACGCCCACCATTCCCTAAATGCATCCAATTAAACTTTTTAGATAGGTCTTTTTTCTTAAATGTAGTTGAAAGTTCTGGAAATTATGTCTTTGAGGATGAAAAAAACCCCAAAACCCTCCGGGCAAGGGTTGTAACTTATGCCCTAGGGCCATATAAGCTTTTATAGAAAGCGTTTCGTAGAAACTTCAAAAAGGGTTCATTCGATTGAAAATTGAAAGGGCTAATGCTCTTTTTAATAGTCAAAATTGATTGGAGGGCAACTAACCCCCCCCCCTCTCACGCCCACCATTTCCTCAAACACATCCAATCAAAATTTTGAGATAGCCGTTTTGTTCAATGTAGTTAAAAGTTCTGAAAATTGGATCTTCGTGGATGGACCCCCCCCCCCCCACAGCCTTCAAGGCAATGTTTTTAAGGTATGCCCTGGGGGCATATAAGGTTTTTATTGAAAATTTTCTCGTAGAAACTTCAAAAAGGGTTCATTTAATTGGAAATTGAAAGGGCTAGTGCTCTTTTTCATAGTTTAATTGAAACTGACTGGAGGACAATTAACCTCCCTCTCACGCCAACCATTTACACAAACAAATTCAATCAAAATTTTGAGATAGCAATTTTTTTCAATGTAGTTGAAAGTTCCGGATATTATTTCTTTGAGGATGATAAACCCCCATACTCCTCAGGGCAAGAGTTGTAAGCTATGCCCTGTGGGTATATAAGGTTTTTATAGAGAGCGTTTTCATAGAAACTTCGAAAAGGGCTCATGTAACAGGATAAAAATTCAAAATCTCAAATTTTCCAATTAAGGTTACTCAAGTAAAATAAAATCACCCAAAATATGAACCTAAAAATTCAAGTAACCTACAGATTGAGTAATGATCAAGCGTTCAATTTAAAAAATAGCGAAACAAATGTATCTTATTCAAACATACATTGTAAAAATCTTTCCCACAGAAAATGTAATAGCAATAAATAAACCCACCTCTGCGTCGCCAAAGTATACAATAAATATCAGTTTGACCAAATGTTACATGACAGGCAACCAACAATGTAATTTAAATCTTAAGAGCTTGAATTCCCAAACTGTCAAGAGAAGATAGAATTTATCGTACAAAAAAATAGTCACTCGAGATACAAAGTATTTTCGTATAATCTAATTGCATTGTTCTGAAAACTAAGTCTAGAACTATGTATTCCAATGCGACTAATTGTTTTTTCCCTTAACAAGTTTCACAGAGATAAATTATAAGCCTTCTTGAAACCAAGTGACAAGTAGCTAGCAAAAAATTAGAAAGTAAAACTTTGCTTTGTCAAGAAAAATTCCAAAGTGAAGTCTTAAAGTTATAAGTCGTATCAAAACTCAAGTAGCCAATTGGTGTGTCTCTGTCCAATAGTAATATAGGACATACTGTCTGAACCAATAGGGCCAATGTAAAACTTATGTATACTTTTTAGCAACGCCTGAATGTAACCTCCGGCGAAATCGGAGTGTATAGTTGCTTAGAACTTAGCAATTTTGAGGCAGTCTATTATCAGTTTTATCATGAGTCTATTATGAGACTAGAATGAATCTATAGCGATTCTAGAATCAGTCTATTGCAAGTTCTTAGGATGAGTCTAGAGGAGTCTATCAGCAGTCTATTATGAGTTTCAGAGTGAACCTTTAAAAACACTTTTTATGTAAGTGACCTATTTATTGCATTGTATACGTCCCAGTCAATAACATTGCCCTAGTGTTTATGACTGTGAAGTGATATACCTATATTATTGATATTCCTGAAACAGTTCTGTACCGCTAATGTGAGTAGAAAAATAAATACATTACTTTCTTAATTTTGTCTCTTTATGTTAGTATTTCTCAAGAAAATTAGTCCTTATGGCTCCAACCGCTCTCAAGGGAACCAGCATCCTTTCAATCTGATTTCGACTCAGTATGGCTATTAATGTATGCTCCCCATTTGAACCGCTGATTTAATCTCCCATCAGACGCACTTCCTCCTCTACTATGGTATGATACTCGCGAATCACCAACTAAAGAAATAATTGTAAACCCCCCCATACAAAAATAATTGAAAACCCCCACATTAGAATTTGCGCGGCGCTGTTTAAAGGAGAAAAACACAAGGACAAGATAAAAAAATTATTGAGAAATATTACGCATATAGAAAGTGGAATATTTCGTGCAGTATTTGAAGTGCAATATTTTGTTAGGCCTAAGTCCCCTTAAAATAGTAACAAAAAAAGTATATTCCCTAAGAAATTTGGAAGTGTCAAATTTGAGTTATATCAAAACAATAAAACCTGTGCCGAATTTTAGTTATTCTTGAAAAAAAATCTAACCAATATGTAGTTAGATATGAGACTTAAAGGGCAGGCATTAACATTTTTTAAACAAATAGAGAACACCATAGGGGAAGATAACAACCTTCCAATAAACTCCATAGAAAAATTGCTAAAAGCCTTCCGAGAAAGATTTGTTGAAACCAGTTCAACACACAGATTAAATCACGGAACTGTATGTTTCGATGAAACCCAAAATGTTGGGGAATACCTACACAAAGTAATGGTATCAATAGAGGCTAAATATGGGAAAGAATCTGGTCCTTTATATGATAAAATTGTACTAAATGCTTTCTTGCAAGGATTGAGCCCCAAACTGTACCGAATGTTAACATCTAAAAAAATATTAAAACATTAGAGCTGGCAGTTCAGGAAGTAGAGAGAATGGTTGAAATTGATACGATTGTGGCAAATCACAATAATTTAAGAATAAATAATGTAGGAGAATCAACTCGGGGATGATCAAGAGGAATTTCACCCACATTTATTTAAAGAGATAATTCACCAAAACACAACCAAAATAGATCCTCAACCCCTACCAGGCAAAGAATGGTACGTTTCGTACCCTTGAATACGGCAAACTACGTAAATAACCCCCCAATTGTATGATATGTATGTAATAAACAAGGGCATATCGCCAGTGAATGCCGTACCAGAAACGATTACACACCAGAAACCCCTAGTTTTAATAACCGTTTGTTTTGGAGAACAAATTTAAATTCTAATGGGTCAGGAAGTTATAGAAGTAACCTTCCGAGCCTCCTATTGTTCCGCAACCCCTTCCAACAAGGATTGAATGCAAATACTTCCCCCAACCGACAAAATAATTATCGGTTCCCCAACCCAAATACCCGACAAAATATGTACCAATTCAATTAACGGACAGTGTATCCTACCAGATTTAGCAGGAATACAAATGATGACAGAAGATATTCTTTCCCGACGGGTAGAAATTTTTCGTCAATAAAAAATGAAAAAATACTGCGAGCCGAAGGCACAAGAAATTCCAACCCACGTAATAATGCGTGGCAACCAAGACAATCGAATGTCAATCAACTTACTAGGGAAGCTCCCACCGAGCCCCAATGTCAAACACCAACCTTTGAAATAAATGCACAGGGAAACGAATCCGGCACCCAAGAAAATTAACCAGGACCCTAGAGGCCAGTATTTTTTATAGGTCCCTTCCAGTAGACAAAAGATAATAGAATCTTTCCTACAAACTTCATAATATGCAAGAATTTCGCATATGAAGCTACAATCGGTGCTAATTTTTTTAAATCTAATAAAGTGTTATTTGATATAGCGAATCACAGACTTGTGTATCCATCTGATCCTATTCTCCGACGCGTGGAGAAAGGGGAAGCAACAGTGAATAGAATAAAGTCTTTTGTAACCCATTTCTCGTCCTGTAGGAGAAACTCAAGCAGCAAATGGATCGAGTCAATAAAAACAAAATAGGGAAAATGCAGGAGTATAGGCAAACAGAAATAAAGAAAATAGCAGAATTATGGAACGAGATAATAAATCTCAATACTGTCCCCTTACAGCCAACCTCACAAGCGGAAGAATTGACGCAACCAAGCACCAATCTTAGCTTAATAGAAAATGACTCGGAAGAAAAATATTATGGATTCGCAGTGCGTAAAAAAAATCCCCCCAAAAACAATGCAAAGAGTTCAAATCTCACAAATGGTCACCCCCGTAAACGACAACTCCGAAATTTGGTTTGCATCCCTGTGTGGAGAAATCTCCGAAAATCTATTTTTTGAAGAACAGATCATTCTATATGAGAAAGGAGAAGGTTTTATTTGGTTGACTAATACACATGATAATGATACGATTAAAATAAAAAAGGGAACATGTCTCGTGGGAATACAAGTGATTTCTGATTTTAAGCTGAACGAGTGGAAAAACTCCAAAAAAAGCTTAGTTAATAGTATTGGTGTCAGTAATCCAAGGAATAGGTACCCACTAACAAGACCCCAATTTTTGGAAAAATTTAAATTAGACCATATCCAAGATACGGAATTAAGAGAAAAATTATGTGAATTGCTTTGGAATTTTAGAGATAAATTTTCCACATGTGAAGAAGACATTGGATTGATACCGTTCTATGAACATTCTATCCAAACTACAGGGTTGCCTGTAGCTAAACAACCCTATCGCATCCCACATCCCTACAAAAATTTGTTAAAAAATAAAATCCGTTAATTAGAAAGAAACAATATTATACACCCAAGTATAAGCCCGTATTCGGCTCCTGTTATGCTAGTATAAAAAAAACAAGGACCTTAGGCTTGTTGTAGACTATAGAGCCCTGAACAAGCAGGTAGTCAGTGACAAGTTTCCCCTGCCCCGAATCGATGAAATCCTAGACTCCATCTCAACCAAAAATAAAATTTTTACATCCCTTGAACTCAAACAAGATCATCACCAAGTCCAAATAGCAGATAGCGATGTTCATGAAACGGCGTTCTCTACAAAAGAGTGTTGCTCTTATGAATGTTTAAGAGTACCCTTCGGTTTTAAAACTAGTTCGAGTGCACTATGTAGGCCTCCGTTACATTTATTACGTGGCGTAGACAATATTATTCATTTTCTGGATGATTTGATCTGTGTAGGAGAAACCCCGGAATATCATTTAAACACAATAGCCAAAGTGTTTGAAAAGTTCAGAGCGGGTAATCTAAAATGTAGACCTTAAAAAGTAAATTTACTTCAGTCCTAAAGAAAATGCTTAGGAATGATAGTGACCCGAGGGCAAATATCACTAGGCCTTGAGAATATAAAAGATGTAGAAAAACTCAAACCTCCAAAAACCATAAGAAAATTGTCAGCCATTATTGGTTTAACCAGTTATTTTAGGAAATTTATACGTAACTGTGCCCAAACCATAAAACTTCTGACGGATCTGACTAAAGGGACCCCTTAAAATATTACCTGGTCGCAGGAAGCTCAAACTTCCTTAGACACTCTCAAGAAAGCACTTACATCCGAACCATTATTGTTGCTACCAGATTTGAAAAAGGACAAATTGTAATCACCACTGATGCCTAATCTTTGGGCATCGGTGCAATCCTTTCCCATTTAATCCCCGTAGAATACTACCCCGATCCTCTACAGAAACCTTCTTAGTATATAGAGAAAGTCATATGTTATTCGAGTAGAACTCTATGAAAAGGCGAAAGCAGTTATTCTGCAACGAACTTAGAGACACTATCTATAATTTACCATTTAGGCAAATTTAGACAGTATTTAGTGGCCCGAAAATTTATGCTGCGTTTGGACAATAAAAGCTTGCAGAACCTCAGTACATTCAAAAATCCAACGGGAAACTTAGCTAGATGGATAATAAAAATCTAAGGTCTGGATTACGAATTTGAACACTTGACCGGTAAAAAAATGCCCCCTGTGATTACTTGAGTAGATACCCCGAAAATAACTCCTCAGATAACGAAAATAATGAAATAAATGCCATTAATCCCAGTAAACGAAAAAAGAAAAAGAATAAACCCAAAATCCAAATAAAAGAAAACGAGATTACTCAAAGCCCCTTATCGCTGGCTAACATTAAAAGAAATCAAATTAAGGATGAAATGTGTTCGACTCTCATTAATTATTTCGTGAATCTTGATAACCTACCTGATAAGTTCAAAGCCCTAAAAAGGGAAATTGATAACTTTTATTATGATTTAGATGAAGAAATCCTTTGCAGGATAGTAACTGGCGATACAAATAGAAACCAAACCTCGATAATACCTGTATTACCCCAAAACCTAATAATACCTGCCTTTGAATATTTTCATTCAGACACAGGCAGACACCTGGGAATCACGAAAACCTATCATATATTAAAACAATATTTCTTTGTTCCTTCAGCATTAACCAAACTCAAAGACTTCATAAACAATTGCGAATCCTGTAATTTAAGAAAGAATCCCCAAACTTACCCCCACCCCCCGATGGGACGAGTGCCAGTAGCAATGTTTCCTTTCGACATTGTTTCATTCGATTTATATGGAATCAGTGGAGGATTACCTGTTTCCAAAAGAGGCCATACTTGCATTTTTTCAGTTATAGATCACTTTTCCGGGTTCACTTTTGCCAAAGCATTGAAAAATCAAGGCGCATACGCTACGAGTAAGGCGTTAGCAAAAATATTTTTAAAATTTGGCGTCCCTAACAAAGTTATTAGCGATAATGGAAGTAATTTTGTTTCTAAAGTAAAAACGGAATTAATGAGTTTCCTTAACATAGAGATATTGGTGACCTTCCCCAACCTTTACCAAGCTATTTGGAAAATGTAAAACAGGCAGAAATATTTTTCAATGTTTTAAGCATTTATACAAAAGAAAACAGAAATTATTGGGATTAATATCTACCTTACTTAACCAATGTAATTAATAGTGCCTATTCAGAAACAACTAAAGAATGTCCATTTTATCTTTTTTTCGGACGCGATTTTAAAATACCCTATCAGGAAGTTATCGAATCCAGACAGTATCACAATAATACCGAGGACTACAAGCCAGATTTTATAAATAGGATAATGAAAACCTATAAGATATTTAGACAAGAATTATAAAAATGCAAAATAAACCAAGAGTTGAGAAACGAATCCTAAATCAAAGGGAACATAAATTTTAAAGTAGGAGATTGTGTATACCTAAAGAATGAGGCAAAGGTGGAAGGCAAAAAACTTTCCAATAAATATTCGGGACCCTACAGAATAATCAAAAAATACGACAATGATTTTACTTTTAAAATGATAAACCCTGACAACGGAAGAACATATAAGGCACATGTTAGCCGCATAAAAAGGGCCAAGTACCCGGACAGATGGGCACCGAAATCCTCATCTACTGATTCGTCAAACATGGAAAATGAATTCCCTAAGTCAAGGCTAGCCAAAATAAAACCTTTCAATTTCAAACAAGACTATTTCGAAGATGATAGCGACAAAGAAAACTTTGAAGAATTTTTAGCCATGAAAAATATAGGTGTTCCCAAAAGAAAATCCTTAATACTCATGGTAAGAAAACACCAAACAGTCCCAAAAATTTCATCATCAGAAAGCTCAGAAGAGTAAGACTATACGCTGTCCCCAAAAACCCAATTTTTTACCGATCGAATTTCAACCCCTTGTCCCTCCAAAAGATTTTCAGATTATATTTTATCACCAGTGACCCCGATAGAGAGACCCCTATCGTTACAGGTTGAATTAAACAGAGCTATGGAAACCCCGGGTGCAAAGATAAAGAAAACTCCACCCAGGGAAATGAGCAAAAAAAATTTGAGAGAAGCCATGGACATAGTCAACTATCCTTTAAAAACAAGGCAAATTATCTCTCCTTGGATCTAGGATTACCCTAAAGATGAAAATCTTGGACACTATCATTAAATAACAGTATCCAAGGTCAAATCCAACGACTAATCGTATCTGCAAACAACCCTGTTACAACAAGTACCTTACCCCCCCCCAGAGGATATGGCATTCAAACAATGGAGACACACTCCACAAACATTTGAATCCTCCCAGAGTTCCCAAGAATCTTTTAACTCCCCCGAAACAGGAATTCAGCGCGAGGAAATGGAAAATAAACCCTCTGCTTCGAGAGGAGACGAAATATATGAAGCAAGGGCAGTTGATACTACTAAATCGCAAAGGACTACCCCGGAAAGCCCCAATGATGAATCCTCAGGGACTAGTTCTACTGAATCTGACTATGTATCAGCTCCTGACGAACCCCAAGATGCACAAAAACGAAAACCGGCTTCTGCCGCTGCTTATGCGAAAGAGGCTAAATTAAAAGGTCAAAAATTCCTATTGAAACATTACATAAAATTCGATCTAATCTTAATGGTAAATTCAAAAAGAATAAAACGACAGAGAGTGAGCAGGAAGTTGCCACAAAATCTGGCAGAATAAATAAAAAACCAGATAAATGGAAATATGTCTAGAGATCAGGTACCCCAAAAACCCATAAAATAATGTTAAGACGAAATGAATAGGTTGAATAGGCAAACGAAATCTTAGAGCAGACGTGCATGGATACGACACTTCAACGAAACCTATCCGTAAAAGGTCGAAGGAAATTAATAGTTAATTTTTGCAGATAAACTGAATCCCGGCTTGATAAAAAACCCTGAAGATAGAAGCAGAACAAGAATCGTTCAACCCCTCCTCTAAAAAAAACACCTAGAGCCACCTCGTTACAGACGGAACAACTATGGACCAGCTATTTCAGATACGAGCGAAACTCCTATACGCCTCGGCACAATTGATAACAGAAAGACTGAAAATTGAGAATATGATAAAAACAATACTTAAATCTCTTATTGAAGTTAAGGCTTCCAAAGAAAAAATGAACAAAAAAAATAAATGAGCTACTAGTGACTAAACAAATGGATAAATTAATCGAGACTGAATTTATGGAAGTTAAGGAGCAGACCGCCAAAATCCAGAATGAAATGAAATCAATAAGCGACGCCACGCTTGTTAAGGGATATAATTATCCCGACAAGGTCCTAAAATTACAAGCATTATATAATAAAAAGCAAGAAATTGGTAAAAAAGTACAAGATTATAGAAACAGTACTGTTCTATCTGCAACAATAGCAGTACAAGAAGCACTGGCACCTGAACGAGTAAAGCTCCTAGACTTACAGCATAAATACGACCACTTAAAAGCACAGAAAGAAATAATTAAATTACAACAGGACAGCTTAGAGAAACAACTGAAGGAAAACCAAGCCGAAATCAACAGAGAATTACAAAAACAAAGAGAATTCTGCTCAAACTTAGTGAAAATGGTGGAAACCCATTTCACAGTTGAAGTTGATCTACCCCTCAACCCCCATTTGGAGAATATTCTTTCCAACAATTACAACGAAGGGTCATCACAACCCTTGTATTTTACAATCCAAAATCAAGCTCGTCATCACCACATAAAACTCAAAATAGAGTCTATTCAACAAAACCCCCCAACGGAAAATAACGTAACTATTAGGACCCAATATCCCAATATCCAAATAACTGATGCAACTGGCCAGGACTCATCAGAGATCTCTTCACCACAAGGAACGCCCAAAACGCGACCGTTACCAGACGATACGAAAACCTAAGAAAATATCAATCATGGCTATTAATTAAACTAAACAAGGAGGTAAAAAAATTCTTTTCTCGTTTAAATGAAAAAAAAGAAATATATTTTTTTACAAGTTTAATATAGTAAAGTGCGTAAGCAAGGATATAGCGATAGCCTAATATCACGTACGCAATCCACGTTAAACTAGATGACTTGTATTTTTGCTGAGCAGAATATAGTATTTCTTGAATTTTGGACGAAATAATATATTATAAATTCAGCCGTAGAAGAGAAAGTGTAGTTGACAACCGTCCTAGTTTTGCCTATCCCGGGTAGCCCCCGGAGTAGGTAAACATGAGGATCACTATGGATCACTTAGCGTATGATTGAATGTAGTGCATTAGGATCACTTACGTGTGCTGAGTTCAATTGTATGCCAATGTACAACCCAAAATCACAATAGTTTAAAACTTACTTTTGATCTTAATGGAGTATTCAAATGCGGATCTAAGGAGACTCTCGGTGTATCGAGCCTCGAAAAGCTTGATTTTTTTGCATTTCGAGGTTTGATATACTGAGGGTTCCTTAGGGATCGATCCTATCTCTTCTGAACTTAATTTTATTTGATAAATTATTCAAATTAAAAAAACCCACGCGAATAAGATAATCAAACAACTGGTCAAGTTAGACAATTGGTCAATAGTAAAACCTTATCTTAGCAATATGCTGTTAGTATCATTAGAATTATCATAATAGCCACTCATAAGACACGCGACGTTTAACTGCCTAAACAGTAAATAACCGCTTCTAACAATAAAACTCAAAAATACCTTAACTCAAATATCAACAATGTATCCCGGATTTAATCACAAGAAAAAATGACCAGAAGTATCCAGGCTAACTGGCTATAAAATTCATAAAATACTAGGCAATCTAAAATACATATTCGACAAAAATATGTACAAGTTTTTATCGCATTAATTATAACCAACATTTCTCAGTTTGGTAATTAGAGGTAATACAACAATCAAGTATATATACATATATATATATATATATATATATATATATATATATATATATATATATATATATATATATATATATATATATATATATATATATATATATATATATATATATATATATATGAAGGGGTAGTAATAACGTGAGGCATGATTTGCCTGCATACAGAAACATAATAGTTAACCGAATCATAAATATAGAGTTTCTGTCAATCTAAATAACAGATGCAGGCTCGACTAAACTTTCAAATTTGTCCATATAAGCCTATTAAAAGAAAAAAAATCTGTTGCCAAATATTCGAATCATATATGAATTCATGAATTTGGCAAAAAATAATTATAAGTAAAATTATATCTTTTCCTTGGCGAGATAAATGGATATTTAATCCGTGTATAAGATATGTGATGATGAGGAGATTAAATTATATAAAAAAACATCCTTTATCAGCGAAATAAAAAAAATTCTTCTGAGGTTTAAAACAAATTCAGTTATTTGAAGAACCCCTGCAAATCACTGAGTGGGACCAAGCAGATTGTTTTACTAAACTAATACCACTTCTCTTAATGTTATAAATTATTTATGCAGTTCAAGTGGCCCCCTGTAAAATGTTAATTTGAAATAATAACCTTACGTCCGTAACTTTCAATCGCATTCGAGAAACATAAAATTTATGGCAAATCAGTCGGATCACCCACCCGTTTTTTCCTAAAAAAAATACTTTCCCTTTTTCATTGATTTTTGTAACATTAGCAATTAGATTAATTGAGCTGCGTACTATTATATATTCTGAACTATTTTAATATCCTTATTAATAAATAATCTGTTCGCCTAAAATCAAAGATAATATGAACGATCAACTTTCTAGGCCAAAATGACCACTAAATAATAATAATAAAAGTCCAAAGCTAATTCACATACCTCAAGTAAATTATGACGTTTACCTAGCAAAAAAAAAATTTCGATGACTAACCCTTGGACTCTAGCAATCAATTTTAGGTAGCCATCCCAAAATAGTCAATAAAAAAAATACATAAGATAGTATACTATTCGGTTTCGAAACCTAAATGAACAAAGAAGAATAATCGCTAGAGAATTGACGCAAAAAAATCAATACCCTGAAGTAAAAATTAACCAAAATTGTAGAGTTTAACATACTGCTTCTGGCCCACAAATTTCGACATAGGAAATTGTGATATAACCATTAACCATTAAGATAAGTTTGTAGATCTAGATAAAACTACGATGGCAGTACACCACTAAAACAAAAGAAAATTAAATCTCAGGAATAACTAAAAAGGCTAAAAAGACCCGAAAAGAAATCCAAAGTTGTCTCACATATCTTTTAAGTCAAATGTGATAATAACTTTGAATAAAACTATTTCGATAATTTTTGCTTACAATCCATCAATCAGTTGTATACTGTATATATATATATATATATATATATATATATATATATATATATATATATCACACATATACACACTACACACATACATACACATATACATATATCACATATATACACACTATATATACATATATATACTATACATATATATATACATATATATATATATATATATATATATATATATATATATATATATATATATATATATATATATATATATATATATATATATATATATATATATATATATATATATATATATATATATAATATATATAATATATATAATATATATATATATATAATAATAATATATAAATAAGAATAAAAAATAAGAAATAATATATATAATATATATAATATATATATATATATATATATATATATATATATATATATATATATATATATATATATATATATATATATATATATATATATATATATATATATATATATATATATATATATATATATATATATATATATATATATATATATATATATATATATATATATATATATAAAAACCAGGCAGTTTAGTGAAATAACTTTCCAGGAGCGTAAAAGCATAAAACCAATTATTGAAATCCTAAAATATCGTAACTCGCAGTCATAAATTATGCTGCGAGAATAATGTAAGAATAATGCTGCGGCTTTAGCCTAATTCTCAAGATTTTACGTAAAAATAATGCGTAATCCAATTTCTATAGGTTCTCGTAAAAGAAGCAAGTCCCGCAACACGTCGTCCAGACGAGTAGGTCAAAATTGGACGAATATAGGCCTGCCAACGTACAGACTAGCAGCCAAGATTAATCACAAACTAACCAATTGATGTACAAATAAGCAGATTCTTCCAAAATTTATTGTAATTCATAAACGCTTACACAATAAGAGCCACGGAAT
The DNA here is from genome assembly GCF_049724085.1 of Artemia sp. Qi Xiang Cuo. NCBI lineage: Eukaryota > Metazoa > Arthropoda > Branchiopoda > Anostraca > Artemiidae > Artemia > Artemia sp. Qi Xiang Cuo. The sequence goes on from NC_142796.1 coordinate 34,280,539, forward strand.
TTACTAATTTTTACTAACCTTATAAGCTAGTCACGGCCATATATCTCTGCTAAGCTTTATTCCCCCAGAGAAGATGTGTAACATATAAAATGACATTCTATTCATGAAATTGAAGCTTCACGAAATCCACATTATTTCAAAGTTCAAAAGATATGTATTCACTAAGGTAAATATGAGTTTGAACTAAAATTAATAAAATAAAACCGAACATTTATACGGGGTATGAGTAGAAAGGGGGGTCCGACTCCGACGAGAACCACGTGGTTTATGGTTTTCTCAGTGAGAATAAAAAAACAGGAATTTTGTCACTTGAAAAAACATGAATTTTCTCACTTTTATGGTTGTTTTCTTGGATTTTTATGGGTGTTGGTCAATTTATTTGATGTTTTTCATGGATCTCAACATCAATTCATGTCTGTTTTATGGTTTTTGTCAGTGAGAATGAAAAAACAGGAACTTTCTCAAATTTATGG
>NC_142796.1:34281511-34369989 GCF_049724085.1 Artemia sp. Qi Xiang Cuo
GTTCCTTATATTCCCACCACCGCTAATATGTAACCAGCCCTCTGATTGGCTGAGAAGGAGGATGTATCCGACTCGCTGATTGGCTGAGAAGGAAACACGTGATCTAACTGTTTCCGGGAAACTCTTAACATTTGGCTCGAGAGCAAAAACAACAAATACTATTTCTGGACACCATGACATTCGCCTCGAGCATGTACATGACCAAAACAACAACAAATACTATTTCTGGATCATAACATTCGCTGAGAGCGTGCACTTACAACAACAACAACAAATAAATCGACCTTGACATTCGCTGAGAGCGTGCACTTACAACATCAAATAAATCGAGCTTGGAAAAAGAGGTCATTGACCCCATTACGCAATCTGTCTCCCGGGCGAGGTTATGCCCATATTTGGAGCCCCGTCAGTATTCTATGCCCATATAAGGAGCCCTGACACGACCAATAGGGTCATCTCTACTAATACATTATACCAACATTGATCTTTGCTATAATTAAATTAAAAAAACAAGTTTTTTAAACTGAAAGTAAGGAGCGACATTAAAACTTAAAACGAACAGAAATTATTCCGTATATGAAAGGGACTGTCCCCTCCTCAACGCCTCGCTCTTTACGCAACAGTTTTTTATTGTTTTAAAAAATAAAGTTGTGAGACAGAGTCAAACTTTAGCGTAAACAGCGAGGCCTTGAAGAGGGAACAGTCCCTTTCATATACGGAATAATTTCTGTTTGTTTTAAGTTTTAATGTCGCTCCTTACTTTCAGTTTAAAAAACTTGTTTTTTTTATTTAATTTTTGAACTTTTTTGAATAAATGCAGGTTTTGATCTTTGCTCACCGTACATGAATAATTAAAACAAAATTTTAATGTTAATATACTTTTATTTAGTTAAATTTCTTTATCTACACTTGTTTAATTTTATTTACTAAAGTTTTTATTAGTAATAAATATACGCAACTTACGAATTAAATTACGTAACGAACTTCTATATTCATATATTTTTAATACGTTTATTAGGGGGTTCGCCCCCTAGTCAATATTTTGCTCTTTAAGCAAAAGTTCGAATTTTGTTCCAATTCTTTTAAAATGACCGCTTAATCACAAAGGCCGTTAATTAGAATAAATAGCTCTTATGAATGTACTAAAAAATCTTTGGCTTAAAGAGCGAGGTATTGACTAGGGGGTGAACCCAATCATATATGTAATATTTTCTGTTCGTTTAAAGTTTCGATGTTGCTGCTGTTGCAGTTGAAATGCTCGTTTTTTTATATTAAATTTCTGATCTTTTTTTAAATAATGCTGGGAAGTCCGGCGTCTCCTTCATAGCAATGTCCCTTCCCCCATGAAAACTTCCTTCATGGAAAGATCCTCCCAAATAACCCCCGACCGACCCCCCCCCCCCACTACCAGGAAAAATCTCCCCTGAAAACTTTTGTATACTTCCAAATAACCAATACTATATGTTAACATCGGGTAAAATTCATAACTTTCAGCCCTCCCCCCCGGGAACTTTGGGGGATTAAGTCATCCTAAAAGACATGCTTATTATATTTTCGAACATGCTGAACAAAATGGCTGTCTCAAAATTTTGATCAGGTGACTTTGGGAAAAAAATGAGTGTTGGAGGGGGCCAAGTTGCCCTCTATTTTTTTCTCACTTTAAAAGGGCACTAAAACTTTTAATTTCCATTCAAATAAGCCCTCCCACGATATTTTAGGACAACGGGGTCGATACGATCATCCCTGGAAAAAAAAAAAAAAAAAAAAAAAAAAAAAAAAAAAAAAAACCGCACCCGTGATCTTTCTTCTGGCAAAAAATGAAAAATTCTACATTTTTGTAGATGGGAGATTGAAACCTCTACAGTAGGGTTCTCTGATACGCTGAATATGATGGTGTAATTTTCATTAAGGTTCTATAGCTTTTAGGGGGTAAATCCTCCTTTTTTCGAAAATCAGCCAAATTTTCTCAGGCGCCTAACTTTTGATGGGTAGAATTAAACTTTATGAAAATTATATATTTGAAATCAGCATTAAAATCTGATTCTTTTGACGTATCTATTTGTATCAAAATACCGTTTTCTAGAGTTTCGGTTACCATTGAGCCGGGTCGCTCCTTACTTACAGTTCGTTACCACGAACTGTTTGAAAATGTAAAGCCTTCCAATCACTTTCGACTATTAAAAAGGGCACTAGTCCTTTCGATTTCCAATCGAATGAGCCCTTTTTGAAACGAAAATGCTTTCTGTAAACACCTTATATGCCCACAGGGCATAAATTACGACCCTTACCCTAAGGGCTGTTAGGGTGGTTGTCATACTCTAAGACCTAATTTCCAGAACTTTCAACTACATTAAACAAAATGGCTATCCTAAAATTTTGATTGGATGTGTTTGGAGGAATGGTGGGCGTGAGAGGGGGGTTTGTTACCCTCCAATCACTTTTGAGTATTAAAAAGGGCACTAGACCTCTCAATTTACAATTAAATGAGCCCCATTTTGAAGTTTTACGACAAGTCCATCTATAAAAACGTTATATGCCCCCATGGCATAACTGACAACCTTTGCCCTGGGGGCTCTGGGGGGTTTTACATACTTAAGTACAGAATTCCCAAAACTTTTAACTCCGTTGAACAAAATAGATTTCTCTAAACATTAATTATATGTGTTTGGGGAAATGATGGGCTTTGGAGGGGAGTTAATTACTACCCCCTCACTTTCGACTATTAAAAAGGGCAATTTCAATTTCCAATCAAATGAGCCCTTTTTGAAATTTCTGCAACAACTTTCTATATAAACCTTATGTGCCCCCAGGACATAACTTATGACCCTTGCCCTGAAGGCTGTGGGGGGAGTTTCCTGCTCAAAGGTATAATTTCCTGAACTTTAAACTGCGTGGAACAAAATGACCGTCTCAAAATTTTGATTGGATGTGTTTTGGGAAATGGTGGGCTTGAAAGGGGTTTTAGTTGCCTTCCAATCACTTTCGACTGTTAAAAAGGGCACTAGTCATTTCAATTTCCAATCGAATGAGCCCTTTTTGAAGTTTCTACGACAACGCGTTCTATAAAAACCTTATATGCCCCAGGGCATATTTTACAACCCTTGCCCTGAGGGCTGTGGGGGTTGTCATCCTCATGGACCTAATTTCCAGAACTTCAGGTACGATGAATAAAATGGCTATCTCAAAATTTTGATTGGATGTTTTTGGGGAAAAGGTGGGCGTGAGGGGGGGTCAGTTGCCCTCCCATCACTTTCGACTATTAAAAAGGGCACTAGCCATTTGAATTTCCAACCGAATGAGCCTTTTTGAAGATTCTACGAAAACGCCTTCTATAAAAACCTTATATGCCCCAGGGCACAACTTAAAACTCTTGCCTTGAGGGTTGTGGGGGGGGGGGTGACCTCCTCAAAAATATATTTTCTATGTGGAAATCAACTACGCTGAACAAAATGACTATCTCAAAATTTTTATTGGATGTGTTTCGGAAAATGGTGGGCGTGGAAGGTGTGTTAGTTGCCTTCGAATCACTTTCGACTATTAAAAACAGCAAAAGCCACTCCAATTTCCAATTGAATGAGCCCTTTTCGAAGTTGCTACGACAACTTCTTCGATACGAAGTGACCTGGTCTAAAGGAAAAAAAATAATGAATAGTACATTGTACCAACATCGTTCTTATATGCCCCCATGGCATAACCTAAAATCCTTGCCCTGAGGGTTTTGGGGGAGTGACCTCCTCAAAAACATATTTTCTATCTGGAAATCAACTACTCTGAGCAAAATGGCTATCTCATAATTTTGATTGGAAGTGTTTGAGGGAATGATGGGCATGGGGGGCTAGTTGCCCTCCAATCACCTTCGACTATTAAAAAGGGCACTAGCCACTCCAATTTCCAATCAAAAAAGCGCAGTTCGAGGTTTCTACGACAACTCCTTTGATAGGAAGTGCCCTGGTATGGAAAAGGAAAAAATAATAATACATTGTGCCAACTTCGTTCTTTACTTAGGCAGCGCTATTGCGCTGCCTATGATCAGTTTTAACATTTAGCACTAGAAGACCGAACTTCACTTGGTGAAATGAATTTTAGATATAAGAAAATATTAGGTGCCCCCTCCTCTTCCGGAAGTGTATACTCTCCTGATTTACACAAAAAAAGCTTTTGGGTAATTTTTCTAGATATCAGTTTTTTAACACAGATACAAAGAGGAAGGTAATTTACAAACTATAGGTGTCCATTTTTCCCATCCAGTTGGCAGCCTTGGCAGTCAATGTAAGGTTTTTGCCGCAATGCTGCCAAGATTTGTTTAGATTTGTCTGGGAAATTCTTAATCAAACAATACTCAACGGGTAAGTTAATAATTCACACATTTTTTTTTCGAATACTTTAAATTGAAAATCCTGTCAGTATTTCAAATGCAAGAAAAATTTCAAGGTGGATCCTCCATAGCCGAAAATTTCCACAGGTGTTGAGAATTTCCACAGAGGGAATTTGTCCGCGGAGTTCCATCGGACAAGACCCTTTTCTGTTATTTTTATTTTTCAAAAATGGAAAAAAACGAAGTACAATTTTTGAGTACCATATGGCATTTTATGATTGCCTTATTAAGTCGAATTCATAAAAAGTAATTAAATATAAAAATTAATTGATAAATGAACCCATTTTTAGCTCTTTATGATGTCTTTGTGTCCGGTTCAGCCTCTCCATTCCAAAAATGTTACCGAAATAGTGTATTTAGTGAACCATGCGGTTCTTTATGACGGCCTTGTCGAGTCTAATATATAGAAAAATGAATAGATATAAAAATTGGCTTTTATGTGTCTTTAAACAGCTATCTATGATATTCCGGTGTCTAAAGCGCGACAAAGAAAAATAAGAGGACATGTCACTTCTGCCCATGCAAAAAATGTTTTTTTCTTGTTGTTCAATAAAAAAAGGGAGGGGGGTTAGTTTTTCTGCATAAGGTTCAACAATTTTAATTTGAAGGGTGTACTTTTTGATTTGCTTAGACGTCATTTCCAAATCACATGCAACTGAATAAGGCAGTGCACGGCTGTTGGAATAGCGTGTGAACTCAACTACGAGATTTAGTCTCCTATAATGGGCGTGAGAGTTGAAGGAAGTGGAAGGGGGATATGCACTTTAATATTAACGGTAAAGCTGGCAAAGAATGTGAGCTGATTAATCTCAGCATCACCCACCCGACAGTATTTACAGTAGGCTGCACTACTTTCGTCTGCACCAACTCGTTGCTAACAGCCTTAGTAAAATCGGAGTACACTACTTAATTTATGCTGTTTGATGCATGTGCATTGTATGTTTGTGTATTCTAAAACGTTCCTTGAAATTAATTGAGTAACGTCTCTGCTATATAGTAACTTTTCTTCGTTATCGCTTGAAGAAAAATACCCTATTAAAGACTTAGTGAAGGAACGGGCTATCTTTACTTTTTTAACCACTTAGTACACCTCCTCCCCATCAGGTGGAAGACCGCATATACATGCGGTCCCTGGACCGGGACAGCTGGGCTGCTACAGATTCTGTAAATTATTAATTCAGAATAAGTGCGTCCGTAGGCTCAGCGAAGTAAGATGACAAAACTTTCGGTTCCTTAACTAGTTCCGTAAAAAACAGCTTTGTCCAGCTCCCAACTTTGATATGTTTTAAAACATGATTAAAAATTTAATTTGTATTAATTTTATTTGGTTATAACAGGCTAATAAAACTAAGAAAGGGCAGAGCTCTTTACTTTGTTTCGTTAGCTCAGAATCAACTTTAAAAAAGGAACGGAGATTGGTTCAACAAAAAGAAGGTATCGAAAAGGGATTTGATTCCCATCTACGTCTTCTTATAGTAACACAATAAAAGAAAGTGAAGAAAATCTTAACAAGACCCATGCACCGCGCCGACGAGGAAAGACCGGTGGCGGAGGGGCCAAAAACAGCGCGCCACGCCACGCCGCCGGTAAGATGTCGGCGGCGCGCCGCCGGCGCGATCAATGTTGACCGCAAACATTAATGTTTTCATCAGTCTTTCTCAAATCAAAACTTAAATTTACAACACATTCGAGCCTATTCATGAGTTCAAAAATTCACAAGTCGCTGGCTGGAAACTGGTCTTCTTCGTTATTCATCGAGAGAAGTAGAAATCTGGTAGAAACGAAATGGCTGTGGCGTTTCAGAACCCTTGCATAATCCGAGTAGTTGAAGTATCTATTAGCTATGTATTCTTAACATAAATAATTATCAAAATTACTAGTTTTTTTCATCGAACATTACTGCACACAAAACTTCAAATACCGTATCACAAAATTCGTCAGTTATCTGGGTAAAAAATCTGGGTAAAACATAGAAGCTTAATTTTTTCATAATGCAATTTGCCTATATCTGTTTTGTCACCTTTAAAACGGTTGAAATGGGCGACTTTGATATTTATTTTTTTTTTTTTTTGCTGTTTTGGATTCCTAAAAAGCCTTCTTGTATTAAAAACTGGTTTTTAATAAAAATTTAAAAAAAATGCACATTAAAGCATTCTTTAGCTTCTTTATAGAATATATGTCATGTAGACTAAGGCTAAACTGCTCCTTTTTTATTGCTTTTGGCTGCTCTTTTGTATTTTATTCATTTCTCCTTTTGGCGATTCATTCCAAATTATAAACTGATAAATACCTAATATCAGTCAAATTATAAACTGCATCTAAAAGGAGTAAATTTATCAAACTGAAAAATACATGATGAGCACTTCACATGAGAGCACTTCAATTACAATGAAACAAAAAACATTTAATGGTTTATTCGGTATGAAGAAAAATGAAGTGCCCGCTATTTTCTTAGCTAAAAAATGAAAAGCTCATCCGTTTTAAATGTAATTAAAGGAAATAATATGCAGACTGAAGTAGCTCCAAAAAGATGTTGAAATTTTCATCCTAATTCGTCACTTTTAATCCAAACAAAATGTTAGGAAACTTAGCATCAGTTATTGAGTTTAAGCTTTGATTTCCAAATGCTCACAAAAATTACCAAATTTAAGAAAGTCGCAACAATGAGTTACCTGTTGTCAAAATACTCAAAGACTCCTCTTTGATCCCCACCCATGCAGGCTCAAAGCTTCTGCTATGGTCATTTCCATTGAAATCTCCAAAGTTTTTCTTTTTAAAATAGCTTTCAAGCGTAGTTAGGGGTATTTAGCCTTTTTTGCTTTTCTTCAAAGCTTTGAAAAAAGTGTTATAATATTCCAAATGTTACATTTGTTATATTTGTGAATATTTTTGGTAATCATTTGTGGGGTGATCGAATTTTTTAAACCACTGTAGATACGTAAGAACGTTGCAACATCTACTACCCTGAGGTCATAAGACTGTCAAAGACTCCTCCTTGAACCTCCCAAATTGAAAGTTTTTATGTAGAAAAAGCTTTTAATGTAACTTGGGCACTGGACCAAGGGCGCCATTGTCACTCGAGCGCAACGTTAGGTGGGGATGTGAGATGAGATGAGATATACATTTATTAAAAAAGAAAACAAACACTATTCGCCTTTCGCCTGTCAAGAAAGACAATAAGCTTGAAAGGGCAAGCGAGGTTATCACTCTCAGCTAATTAAAATAACGTTCATACCTTGCTACTCAACACACAAGAAAATTATCTGATGAAGGAATAAAGGAAAAAAGAGAGAAAGAGGAAAAGACAAGAAGTAGATAGAAAAAAAAAGAAAAAAGAAAAAAAGCAAGCTAAATCGGGGAAATACCTTAAATAGAATGACAACCTGGAGTGGGCATAACACCAAATTCACTCACGAGATAAGAGAAACTTCTTTGCCCGTGACTTGAAAGCCGGAAGACTAGGCGCATTTTTCACACACTCGGGCAATATATTCCAAACATGGGGACCATAATGGTGAATCACAAAAGATGCCCGAGTGGTGCTCCTAAACTCAAGAGTTAAGTCATCAGCTTTTCTTGTATTATGATCATGAAGGTCTCTATTAAAAGTAAAAATATTTTCAAAAGCAGGGGTGAGCAGCTGATTCAAATATTTATACGAGAAAATCGCGACTTGGTAATCTCGAATTTGGGATACATCCATTAACTTATTCTTTTTAAAATGCTCATAAGCAGGAACCTCATCAAAATCATCAAATTCAGATAATAATTTTACAGCTCTATTCTGAAGTTTTTGTACTCTTTTGAAACATGTAACAAAATTACTTGCCCATATAGAGCATCCGTAGCTAATATATGGGTAAAATATAGAAAAATAAATCATTTTCCGGATCTTTTTTGGGACTAGATTTTTAATTCTTCGTATCCCCCAAGGCCTCTGCTTAATTTTTCAGCTATTGCACTTGAATGGTTTTTCGACGACAGGTTTTCATCAATTAAAAACCCCAAATACTTCGTTGTTGCTACTCTATTTATCACATTTTCTTGAACCGTGATATGGTCATTTCCAGCAATAGAAGAAAGTCTAGAAAATATCATGAAAAAGGTTTTAGAAAAGATTAGGGTTAACAGATTTTGCTGAGAAAAAGTTAGAAATTCAGAAACTGCATTATGAATTTTATTATACAAAACATCAAGTGAAGGCGTTGTCAGAAAGAGAAAAGGGTCATCTGCGAACAGGATGACACCAGCCTCTGACAGGCAATGTTTTACTCGATCAATGAAAATAATGAAAAGTAGGGGTCCAAAGATTGACCCTTGTGGGACCACACACTCTACTTTCTTTTTTGAAGATAAAGATGACCCATTCTGAACTATCTGATACCGATTGTGTAGATACGATAAAAACCACTCCAGACTTGAACCCTTCACCCCAATCGAGTCTAGAACTTGAATAAGCTCTGAGTGGTCCACCGTATCTAACGCTTTTTTCGTATCCAAAAACACAGCTGCGGGTATGAGACCAGCTTCAAATGCATCACTAATCCAATCAACCAATTTCAGAACTGCTATACCCGTAGATAGCCCTTTTCTGAACCCAAATTGATTTTCCAGCAGAATTTTATTCTTTTCAATATAATAACTTAACTGGGCATGTGCCACTTTCTCATAAAACTTAGAGAAAAATGGGAGAATAGATATAGGTCTTCGGTTCGATGGGTCATCTTTTTTCCCTCCTTTATGAAGAGGAATCACTCTTGCAATCTTTAGTGCTTCCGGGAAGACCCCAAGATCTAGAGAAAGGTTGATGAGGTGCGTCAACACAGGTAAGACACTCGTTTTTGCGGCCTTTATGAGTTTCAGGGAAAACTCGTCCATCCCGCTAGAGCTTGACTTCATCGTACCCAAGAATCATGCCACTTCCCGTTCCGAATACCTTGCAAGCTCAAAGGAATTCTGACTTACAGGCTGTCTTTTAACGACAGATCCAAAACTCGCAGATGTGTGTAGTTTAGCCCGCGCTTGATCGCAAAGTCTTTTTCCTTCATTTGCAAAATAACCCCACAGAAATTCAGATATGTCTTGAGAATCAGTAAGACGACCTCCTGTTGTCTCCATGACTCTCACCTCCTCCTTACTCTGAAATTTACCCTAAAGTTTATTTATTGTTTTCCATGTATTTTTCATATCCCCTTGATTTTCATGAAATTCATTTTGGAAATAAAGTTTCTGAGCATTCCGTTTTACTGAATTTAAAATATTGCGAAATCTCTTGAATTTTATAAAACTATCATCTAAATGATCATTTAAATAATTCACATCGCTTTCGTCACACCAATTCGTTTTAGTGTGAATCTGCCTGGTACTTATGAATGAATGTTTTCAAAGTTAACCCGTTTCATTAATAAGGAGAAAAACGAGTTGGACGCATATGCTCCTTTCCCTTTGGACGATAAAACCATGCAAGTGCTGTATCAAATATAACTCACGAAAATCTTGTCAATTTTGTCAACTTTTTGGCATCCCTACTTTCAATAAAAAAAAAATCAAGGTACTATCACTTAAATATAATAGCTCCCTGTACCCCCCCCCTCTGGATACCATCTTGATAGGATAACGTCTTTGCTTTAAATAAAAAATAATAATCAATTTATTGGCACCCCTGCTTCAAAAAAAAAAATCAAGGTATTATCATTTAAATATGATAGCCCACTACCCCCCCCCCCGCTCTGGATACCACCTTGATAGGATGCCGTCTCTGCTTTAAATTTAAAAAAAAACTGACTTTTTGGGGTCCCTACTTTCAATAAAAAAAAATTTGAGATATTATCATTTAAATGTAATACCTCCCTACCCCCCCCCCCCTCTGGATACCACCTTTATAGGATACTATCTCAGCCTTCATTAGAAAAATAATTCACTTAATAATTATCTAGGTTACTATATGGTTCAAACAAACACGCAAAATAACGTTAAACAGCTTAGTGCTCCTTGAAAAAAAAAATTGAGGGTATGAGTAAAGGTGTACAAAGACAACAACGAAAATGTCGAAATTATTCAGATATACCTCAAATTATTGGAAAACTGAGTCATAGATTCGCTGTGGCATTCAATAAGATCCAAAGAATATAATTAAAAGGGAGAACATACAAAAGCCAAGTTAGGCCAGTAGCCTATGAGAAATCGAAAAATACCCAAGACAATGAACAAGTCCTAATGGGGGGCCCTGGGTCTATCAAAATATTTCAATGGTTTCCCAGAGAATTTGATATCATTTTCTTCTGTCTCCACTTTAAATGAAAAAAATAATTATCTTTTTGGCATCCCTGCTTTCAATAAAAAAAAAGTGAGGTATTATCATTTAAAAATGATATCCACCTATCCCCCCCCCCTATAGGCAATAATTTACAATTTATTTATTAATCATATTTTTGGGGTAACATCCGGTTCAATCTTTAATTCCCCAACCTTGTATATAGCTTAGTCCATAGCTAAATTTTGTCTCAATAGAAGGTTGTTTTTTTTTGGGGGGGGGGGGGTAAAAATTTCTCAGAAAGAATATTTTATTTTATTTAAGGCGTTCAACAATTGAGTATTAAGAGTTAAGAAAATCTTATCTAAAAACAGCAAAAAAAAAATAATAATCTGCAAACTTACAATTCAGCTGTAGAAACATCCAACTGAATTTCAAAATCCAACTGAAGGCTGAAGCTGTATTGTAGTGAATACGTTTTATAATTCTATTCAACTTGAAAATAAAATTCTTGACTACGAATGATGTAAGAAATGGCGATTGGGAAACTGCATTCGGAATGATTTAAACTCATTTCATAAAGACGATACTTTTTTTGTCAACATATGAAGAACTGTGTATATTGCAATATTTGCAATAGCATATTGCATCTGTCTGGTTCTTATGCAAAGTAACAAAAGAGACGAAAATTAAGGAACAAGAGATTAATGAAGAATTATGGTATGCAAAGTAATATTTGGCAGGGAAAGTCACTGGTGATAAATCGCTAGGGGTGGCACTGTGATTGCGTGATTTTCGGAGATTCGGGGATTTTGGGAACCAATTTTTTTTAGGGGAAAAACCGGTAAATTTGGGGGTATTGCAAGCCCTGCTTGATTTCTAATCAGGCAAATCGAAATTCTAAACCACACGAGAAGGAAAAGCTCTGACTTTGCAGTTGACGCAATAAAGAATTGCCGCAAAATTAATATAAAGTCGACCGAACACCGCCGACTCTGCCGGCAGCGGCGTGCCTTAAGTGCCGGTGGCACTACGATACTTCGGCGGCGTTTGACCGGGCCTCTCGTCGGCATCGTTCGGTCGATCCGCCGGCGCAGCACCGGGGTCTAATCTTAAAGTAGTAAGCTTGTATAAGATTTGAACAGTACAAGAAACGGGACAAGAAAACCTACGCCTTTGACACTACAGTTTCACGTGCATATTGCAAAAAAGCGCGCAAACCTATAAAGTGGTCAAACATGTTTTGAGAGTATACTCGAGATTGTATAAGACAATCAGACTGGTTTTTGAGGCAACATCCGTCTTTTAGGGCCAATTGGAATTCTATAGAGGCCCTACACCTTTTCAAAGAGAGTGAGTATCCCCTCACATGGTATACACTACTGTTTGACATGCACTTTGTAAAAAGCAAGTTTTTTTTCTTTTGCTATATATTTCGAGCAAGTCGTTCATTTCTCAGTCAGTTAATTAATAGAAGTTCTAATAAACCTAAAGAATCAATTGGCTCATTCTAAATGGAGAATAAGAGAATTATAACGGTAAGTAAATACACTTTATTCCTCGACTAATATAATCATTTTTATTACCTAGCACTATGAATTCCACACGGAATTATCTATCATTTTGACTTTCACACAGAAAGGTGAACTTTTCTGTAAATATGCGAGCTATGATAAATTCCACATATCCATAACAGCTGTTTTGATTAGAAGGCTGTTTTTTTTCATGAGATTGCATCTCACTGCGCTTTAATGCAAACTCAATGAGAAGGTCATTTTAAAATATTTTTGGGGGGATGGGTTGATGGCAGAAGGATCTCTTAGAGTAGTTAGAGTGTGATAGTGGAGGGCGAGTTGCTAGCTAAAAACCCGTGTGGATGACTTGAAATACAAATTTTTAACAAGAACTCACTGAAAACACCTTTGTGGAGGGGATGGGTTGAAGGCAGAAGGACCTCTTAGAGGAGTTAGAGAGAGAAAGTGGGGGGTGAGTTGCTAGCGAAAAACCCGTTTGGATGACTTGAAATACAAATTTTTAAAAAGAAATCACTGAAAAAATATATTTGGGGGAATGGATTGATGGCAGAAGGATATCTTATATTAATTATAGTGTGATAGGGGGGGGTGGGTTTCTAGCGAAAAACCCGTGTGGATGACATGAAATAAAATATTTGAACAAGAAATTTATGAAAAAATATTTTTGGGGGGGATGGGTTGATGGCAGAAGGATCTCTTAGAGTAGTTATAGTGTGATAGTGGGGGGTGAGTTGCTAGAGAAAAACCCGTGTGGATGACTTGAAATACAAATTTTTAACAAGAAGTCTTTGAAAAAATATTTTTTGGGGGATGGCTTGATGGCAGAAGGATGTTTTAGAGTAGTTATAGTGTGATAGTGGGGGGCGAGTTTCTAGCGAAAAACCCGTGTGGATGACATGAAATAAAATTTTTTAACAAGAAATCTCTGAAAAAATATTTTTGGGGGGATGGGTTGATGGCAGAAGGATCTCTTAGAGTAGTTATAGTGTGATAGTGGGGGGTGAGTTGCTAGCGAAAAACCCGTGTGGATGACTTGAAATAAAAGTTTTTAACAAGAAATCTCTGAAAAAATTTTTTTGGGGGGATGGGTTGATGGCAGAAGGATCTTTTAGAGTAGTTAAAGTGGGATAGGGGAGGGCGAGTTGCTAGCGAAAAACCCTTGTGGATGATTTGAAATAAAAATTTTTAACAAAAAATCTCTGAAAAAATATTTTTGGGGGGATGGGTTGATGGCAGAAGGATCTCTTAGAGTAGTTATAGTGTGATAGTGGGGGGTGAGTCGCTAGCGAAAAACCCGTGTGGATGACTTGAAAATTTTTTTTTAACTAGAAATCTCTGAAAAAATATTTTTGGGGGGATGGGTTGATGGCAGAAGGATCTCTTAGAGTAGTTATAGTGTGATAGTGGGGAGTGAGTTGCTAGCGAAAATCACGTGTGGATGACTTGAAATAAAAATTTTTAACAAGAAATCTCTGAAAAAACATTTTTGGGGGGATGGGTTGATGGCAGAAGGATCTCTTAGAGTAGTTATAGTGTGATAGTTGGGGGTGAGTTGCTAGCAAAAAACCCGCGTGGATGACTTGAAATACAATTTTTTACCAAGAAATCTCTGAAAAAATATTTTTGGGGGGATGGGTTGATGACAGAAGGATCTCATAGAGTAGTTATAGTGTGATAGTGGGTGGAGAGTTGCTAGCGAAAAACCCGTGTGGAAGACTTGAAATAAAATTTTTTAACAAGAAATATCTAAAAAAATATTTTAGGGGGGATGGGTTGATGGCAGAAGGATCTCTTAGAGTAGTTATAGTGTGATAGGGGGGGGCGAGTTGCTAGCGGAAAACCCGTGTGGATGACTTGAAATGAAATTTTTCAACAAGAAATCTCTGAAAAGTGTTCTTGGGGGAGATGACTTGATGGCAGAAGGATGTCTTAGCGTAGTTATAGTGTGATAGTGGGGGGGGGGGGTGAATTGCTAGCAAAACTCCCAAATGAAACCCAGTTTTTGACCGTAAACTCTAATTTTTTGTAAGAAAATTATGGAAAATACAATTTGTTGGCTCATAGGTGAAACTTAAGTCCAGTTATGCATCGAAAAAATAAACTATTTCTGTAAAATCTGAGCTAATAAGGGTTGTTTGACCGTAAACTATAGTTTCCTGGTTTCCTTCAATGGTTTCCCAGGGAATTTGATATCATTTTCTTCTGTCACCACTTTAATGAAAAAAATAATTATCTTTTTGGCATCCCTGCTTTAAATAAAAAAAAAGAGTTATTATCATTTAAAAATGATATCCACCTATCCCCCCCCTATAGGCAATAATTTACAATTTATTTATTAATCATATTTTTGGGGTAAACTCCGGTTAAATCTTTAATTCCCCAACCTTGTACATAGCTTAGTCTATAGCTAAATTTTGTCTCAATAGAAGGTTTTTTTTTTTTGGGGGGGGGGGGGGGTAAAAATTTTGCAGAATGAAGATTTTATTTTCAATCAGGCGTTCAATAATGGATTATTAAACATTTAGAAAATCTTATCCAAAAACAGCAAAAAAAATTAATAATCTGCAAACTTACAATTCAGCTGTAGAAACATCAACTGAATTTCAAAATCCAACTGAAGGCTGAAACTGTATAGTAGTGAATGCGTTCTATAATTCTATTCAACTTGAAAATAAAATTCTTGACTACAAATGATGTAAGAAATAGCGATAGGGAAACTGCATTCGAAATGACTTAAATTAATTTCATAAAGACGATACTTTTTTTTGTCAACATATGAAGAACTGTGTATATTGCAATATTTACAATTGCATATTGCATCTGTCTGGTTCTTATGCAAAGTAACAAAAGAGACGAAAATTAATGAACAAGAGATTAATGAAGAATTATGGTATGCAAAGTAATATTTGGCAGGGAAAGTCACGGGTGATAAATTACTAGGGGTGGCACTGTGATTACGTGATTTTCGAGGATTCGGGGATTTGGGGAACCAATTTTTTTTTGGGAAAAAACCGGAAAATTTGGGGGTATTGCAAGCCCTGCTTGATTTCTAATCAGGCAAATCGAAATACTAAACCACACGAGAAGGAAAAGCTCCGACTTTGCGGTTGACGCAATAAAGAATTGCCGCAAAATTAATATAAAGTCGACCAAACACCGCCGACTCTGTCGGCAGTGGCGTGCATTAAGTGCCGGCGGCGCTACGATACTTTGGCGGTGTTTCGACCGGGCCTCTCGTTGGCGGCGTTCTGTTGATCCGCCGGCGCAGCACCGGGGTCTAATCTTAAAATAGTAAGCTTGTATAAGATTTGAACAGTACAAGAAATAGGACAAGAAAACCTACGCCTTTGACACTACAGTTTCACGTGCATATTGCAAAAAAGCACGCAAACCTATAAGGTGGTCAAACATGTTTTGAGAGTATACTCGAGATTGTATAAGACAATCAGACTGGTTTTTGAGGCAACATCCGTCTTTTAGGGCCAATTGGAATTCTATAGAGGCCCTACACCTTTTCAAAGAGAGTGAGTATCCCCTCACATGGTATACACTACTGTTTGACATGCACTTTGTAAAAAGCGAGTTTTTTTTCTTTTGCTATATATTTCGAGCAAGTCGTTCATTTCTAAGTCAGTTGATTAATAGAAGTTCTAATAAACCTAAATAATCAATTCGCTCATTCTAAATGGAGAATAAGAGAATTATAACGGTAAGTAAATACACTTTATTCCTCGACTAATATAATCGTTTTTATTTCCTAGCACTAAGAATTCCACACGGAATTATCTATCATTTTGACTTTCACACAGAAAGGTGAACTTTTCCGTAAATATGCGAGCTATGATAAATTCCACATGTCCATAACAGCTGTTTTGATTAGAAGGTTGTTTTTTTTTGTGAGATTGCATCTCACTACGCTTTAAGCAAACTCAATGAGAAGGTCATTTTAAAATATTTTTGGGGATGGGTTGATGGCAGAAGGATCTCTTAGAGTAGATATAGTGTGATAGTGGGTGGCGAGTTGCTAGTAAAAAACCCGTGTGAATGACTTGAAATACAATATTTGAACAACAAATCTCTGAAAACCAATTTGTGAGGGGATTGGGTGATGGCAAAAGGATCTCTTAGAGTTGTTAGCATGGGCTCGGGGGGGGTGAGTCGCCAGCAAAAAAACCGTGTAGATGACTTGAAATACAAATTATGAACCGTAAGTCTTTGAAAAAATTCTTTTGAGGGGATGGTTTGATGGCAGAAGGATCTCTTAGAGTAGTTATAGTGTGATAGTGGGTGGCGAGTTGCTAGCGAAAAACCCGTGTTGATGACTTGAAATACAAATTTTTAACAAGAAATCTCTGAAAAATTATTTTTGGGGGGATGGGTTGATGGCAGAAGGATCTATTAGAGTAGTTATAGTGTGATAGTGGGCGGAGAGTCGCTAGAGAAAAACCCGTATGGATGACTTGAAATAAAATTTTTTTAACAAGAAATCTCTGAAAAAATATTTTGTGGGGGATGGGTTGATGGTAGAAGGATCTCTTAGAGTAGTTATAGTGTGATAGTGGGGGGCGAGTTGCTAGAGAAAAACCCGTGTGGATGACTTGAAATAAAATATTTTAACAAGAAATATCTGAAAAAATATTATTGAGGGGATTGGTTGCTGGCACAAGGATCTCTTAGAGTAATTATAGGGGGATAGTGGGGGGTGAGTTGCCAGCAAAAAAACTGTGTGGATGACTTGAAATACAATTTTTTACAAGAAATCTCTGAAAAAATATTTTTTGGGGGATGGGTTGATGGCAGAAGGATCTCTTAGAGTAGTTATAGTGTGATAGTGGGTGGCGAGTTGCTAGCGAAAAACCCGTGTAGATGACATGAAATAAAGTATTTTTACAAGAAATCTCTGAAAAAATATTTTTGGGGGGATGGGTTGATGGCAGAAGGATCTCGTAGAGTAGTTATAGTGTGATAGTGGGGGGTGAGTTGCTAGCGAAAAACCCGCGTGGATGACTTGAACTAAAATTTTTTAACAAGAAATCTCTAAGAAAATGTTTTTGTGGGGATGGGTTGATGACAGAAGGATCTCAAAGAGTAGTTATATTGTGATAGTGGGTGGCGAGTTGCTAGCAAAAAACCCTTGTGGAAGACTTGAAATAAAAAATTTTCACAAGAAATCTCTGAAAAAATATTTTTTGGGGGATGGGTTGATGGCAGAAGGATCTCTTAGAGTAGTTATAGTGAGATAGTGGATGGCGAGTTGCTAGCGAAAAACCCGTGTGGATGACTTGAAATAAAAATTTTTAATAAGAAATCTCTGAAAAGTGTTCTTGGGGAAGATGGCTTGATGGCAGAAGGATGTCTTAGCGTACAATTCTCTGGTTCAAATATGAAACTTAAGTCTATTTTTGGATCTAAAAATAAAACTATTTCCGTAAAATCTGAGCTAATAAGGGTTTTTAGACCGTAAACCCTAGTTTTTTGTAAGAAAATTATGGAAAATACAATTCGTTCGCTCATAGGAGAAACTTAAGTCCAGTTATGGATCAAAAAAATAAACTCTTTCTGTAAAATCTGAGCTAATAAAGGTTTTTTGAACGTAATCTCTAGTTTCCTGTAAGAAAATTATGGAAAATACAATTCTCTCGTTCAAATGTGAAACTTAGGTCCATTTTGGATCAAAAAATAAAACTATTTCCATAAAATCTAAGCTAATAAAGATTTTTGACCGTAAAATCTAGTTTTTTGTAAGAAAATTATGGAAAATACAATTCGTTGGGTCATAGGTGAAACTTAAGTCCAGTTATGAATCGAAAAATAAACTATTTCTTTAAAATCTGAGCTAATAAGGGTTTTTGGCCGTAAACTCTAGATTTTTTGTAAGAAAATTATGGAAAATGCAATTCTCTGGTTCAAATGTGAAACTTAAGTCTATTTTTGGATCGAAAAATAAAACTATTTCCGTAAAATCTGAGCTAATAAGGGTTTTTGACCGCAAACTGTAGTTTTTTGTAAGAAAATTATGGAAAATACAATTCTCTGGTTCAAATGTGAAACTTAATTCTATTTTTGGATCGAAAAATAAAACTATTTCTGTAAAATCTGAGCTAATAAGTGTTTTTGACCGTAAACTCTAGTTTCTTGTAAGAAAATTATGGAAAATACAATTCTCTAGTTCAAATGTGAAACTTTAGTCCGGTTTTGGATACTCATAATGATGAGGACCGATGGTTCTAATTCAATATTTTTTTCATAAAATCAAACTTTTTTTTTAAACTTCGAAATTATTCAATTTTTTTTTTGTACGTATCTTAAAATGAAAAAATATTCTTACGGCTCTAAGAGTTGTACTCTATGATTGCTCAGAAACACGATATTGCTTTCCCACTGGTATTCTATGTCCGGTTATCGACACTACCTAGTCTATTGCATGTATTAAATCAGTATTTTTTACGCTGTGGAACGATAAACACATAAGTCATATCTTTGAAAAAAAAGTGAAGATGGAGCATTTTAATAAAGTGTGTTCACATGACAATGTTATTGTAGCATTGAGTGCCGACAGGGAGAAGTACTTAAACTATGAATCAAGTACAAGTGGTAGCACTATTGGAAATGTATGCAAACATTGTCATGACAGTAAGGAATTAAATTTCTTTCGAATAACGAAAGAATTCAACTCTTGTGATGATGGTTACGAGTGACTGAGCTCTCCAGAGATTATTGCAATCAAAGAGAATACCAACATAGCAGTAACCGTTGATGATAGGAGACAACTCCTTGCTACTGCTGCGGGTAACACATTACTTGCTGATTAATCCAATCATCAGCTCTCGGGTATTAACAAGCAACGGAAGGTCAATAAAAGAAAGGCCTACTCTTCTACTAATATCGTAAACCAAATCTTGTCTACGTGCCGAAACTGTTACCTGTGTAAAAATAATGTGATAATAGACAGTGAAATTGCCAGAAAAATAAAAAAGGCATTGACAGAAAATATCACTATGGAATATAAAGATGAATCAATGAGAAACAAAGCACCATCAAACGTTACTGACATTGATCAAATAGTCAATGAACCAAATAATACCAAAGACGAAAAGCATATTGAGCCTGTTGATGAGACACCAGTAAAAACTGTGTATGACTCTAAATGGAATAACGATTATTCTACTGATTACGAACTAAGAGAAGACAATAGCTGCAATTTCAAGAGAGAACATGGTGAACTATTTTATGGAATAGATTCAAAATGTCCAAAGTTAATCATTGATATTAATAATGTATCATAATATA
Source organism: Artemia sp. Qi Xiang Cuo (assembly GCF_049724085.1). Classification (NCBI taxonomy): domain Eukaryota; kingdom Metazoa; phylum Arthropoda; class Branchiopoda; order Anostraca; family Artemiidae; genus Artemia; species Artemia sp. Qi Xiang Cuo. The sequence continues at coordinate 34,300,965 of NC_142796.1, forward strand.
TTTTTGTATTAATATTCTACATAGCATTATTTCATTAAAAATATATTATCTATTACATTGTTATGTGTTCATTATTTTTAGAGTAAGCTAGCATATCAAACGTTTAGAATGTCTATTAAAACATCGGAGATGTAAGAAAAGGACTTTGCAAACATCTATTGTCAGAAACATGGGATAACATTGACAAAATCTAGGTATCAGAATGAATAAATTCTTTATCAACATCCCTTGTTGGATATGTCCTTATGGTATTCTGAAAAAATTTTAAGTAAGTAAGTAAGTAAGTAACAAACTCTTTCTTGAATTCACCTCTTGGATACACAATACAGAAATTTAATTCAGGAAATTATAAAAAAAATTGAACAAATTCTTTAATAACATTCATTATCGATTGAAGTCGCTTCCTAGACAGACTATACAGCAATTTCACAGAATCTAAGTATAAGAGTGATGAAATTCTATATCAATATCCATTTCTCGGATGCATAGGAAAAAGTTGACAAAATCTAAGTGTTAGAGTGAATAAATTTTATTTATTAACATCTTCTGTCAGATACATCGGATAAAATTGACAAAATCTTAAGTATCAGAGTGGCTAAATTCTATATCAACATCCTTTTCTCGGATACAGAGGATAAAATATCGGATAAAATTGACAAAATCTAAGTATCAGATTGATTAAATTCTATATCAACATCTCTTTCTCAGGTACATGGGGTAAAATTGACAAAATCTAAGTATCAGAGTGAATAATTTATTTTCAGGTTAATTTAGACGAGGTTACGTGCGCGCACGTAACCTCGTCTAAATTAACCTTAAAAAATGAAATAAAGCTATGTCGACTTTGCATATTTTATTCAACATATCCGATAATTGATGCTGAAAAAGCATTTATTCACTCTGATATTTAGATTTTGTTAATTATAATTGTTGTAACTTATAAAAAATGTTGATAAAAATATAAATTATTCACTCTGATATTTAGATTTTGTCAATTTTATCTCATGTACCCGAGAAAGGGATGTTGTTATAGAATTTTATCAATATGATACTTAGACTTCGTCAATGTTATCCCCATGTATCCGACAAAGATGTGTTGATGTAGAATTTAATCAATCTGATACTTAGATTTTGTCAATTTTAACCGATATTTTATACTATGCATCCAGGAAAAAGGATGCTGACATAAAATTTAGTCACCTGACACTTAGATTCTGTCAATTTTATGTGATGTATCTAACAGAAGATTTTGACAAATACATTTTATTCACTCTAACACTTATATTTTGTCAACTTTTTCCTATATATGATAGAAATGGATGTTGATATAGAATTTAATCACTCTAATACTTAGATTTTGTGAAATTGCTGTATTGTCTGTCTAGGAAGCGACTTCAATCGATAATGAATGTTAATACAGAATTTGTTCAATTTTTTTTATAATTTCCTGAATTAAATTTCTGTATTGTGTATCCAAGAGGTGAATTCAAGAAAGAATTTGTTACTTACTTACTAACTTACTTACTATTTTTTCATAATGCCATAATGACATATCCAACAAGGGATGTTGATAAAGAATTTATTCATTCTGATACCTAGATTTTGTCAATGTTATCCCATGTGTCTGACAATAGATGTATGCAAATTCATTTTCTTACATCTGCGATGTTTTAATAGACATTCTAAACGTTTGATATGCTAGCTTACTCTAAAAATAATGAACACATAACATTGTAATACATAATATATTTTTAATGAAATAATGCTATGTAGAATATTAATACAAAAATATATTATGATACATTATTAATATCAATGATTAACTTTGGACATTTTGAATCTGTTCCATAAAATAGTTCACCATGATCTCTCTTGATATTGTAGCTATTGTCTTCTCTTAGTTCGTAATCAGTAGAATAATCATTATTCCATGTAGAGTCATACACAATTTTTACTGGTGTCTCATCAACAGGCTCAATATGCTTTTCGTCTTTGGTATTATTTGGTTCATTGACTGTTTGATCAATGTCAGTAGCGTTTGATGGTGCTTTGTTTTTCATTGATTCATCTCTATATTCCATAGTGATATTTTCTGACAATGCCCTTTTTATTTTTCTGGCAATTTCACTGTCTATTATCACATTATTTTTACACAGGTAACACTTTTGGCACGTAAACAGGAAATGATTTACGATATTAGTAGAAGAGTAGCCCTTTCTTTTATTGACCTTCCGTTGAATGCTAATACCCGAAAGCTGATGATTGGATGTATCAGTAGGTAATGTTTTACCTGCAGCAAGAGCAAGGAGTTGTCCTCTATCATCAATGATTATTTTTATGTTGGCATTCTCTTTGAGTGCAATCATCTCTGGAGATCTCAATCTCGCATAACCACCATCATAAGAGTTGAATTTTTTCGGTACTCCGAAGAAATTTAATTCCTTACGGGCATGACAATGCATGCATACATTTCCAATAGTGCTACCACTTGTACTTGTTTCATAGTTTAAATACTTCTCCTTGTCGGCATTCAATGCTACAATAACATTGTCATGTGAACACACTTTATTAAAATGCTCCATCTTAACTTCTTTTTTTTAAAGATATGACTTATGTGTTTATTGTTCCACTGCGTAAAAAATACTGATTTAGTCCATGCAATAGACTAGGTAGTGTCGATAGCCGGACATAGAATACCAGTGGGAAAGCCACATCGTGTCTCTGACCAGTCATAGAGTACAATTTTTAGAGCTGTAAGCATACTTTGTCATTTTAAAATACGTACAAAAATAAAATAAATAAAGTTGAATAATTTCGAAGTTTAAAAAAAAATTGGTTTTTATGAAAAAAATATTGAATTAGAACCATCAGTCCTCATCATTATGAGTATCCAAAACTGGACTTAAGTTTTACATTTGAACCAGAGAATTGTATTTTCCATAAATTTCTTACAAGAAAATTGAGTTTACGGTTAAAAACACATATGTACTCAGATTTTTACGGGAAATGTTTTATTTTTAGAACCAAAAATATCACGACACTTAACATTTTAAGCGGAAAATTGCGATTTCCATGATTTTCTTTCAAAAAACAATATTTTGGGGTCAAAAACCCTTGTTAAATCATATTTTACAGAAATAGTTTTATTTTTCGATCCAAAAATGGACTTAAGTTTCACATTTGAAACAGAGAAATGTATTTTCCATAATTTTCTTACAAAAAACTAGAGTTTACGGCCAAAAACCCTTATTAGCTCAGATTTTACAGAAATAGTTTATTTTTCGATCCATAACTGGACTTAAGTTTCACCTATGAGCCAACGAATAGTATTTTCCCTAATTTTCTTACAAAAAAACTAGAATTTACGGTCAAAAACCCTTATTAGCTTAGATTTTACGGAAATAGTTTTATTTTTCGATATAAAATGGACCTAAGTTTCACATTTGAATGAGATACTTGTATTTTCCATAATTTTCTTACAGGAAACTAGAGATTACGGTCAAAAAACCCTTATTAGCTCAGATTTTACAGAAATAGTTTATTGTTTTGATCCATAACTGGACTTAAGTTTCTCCTATGAGCCAACGAATTGTATTTTCCATAATTTTATTACAAGAAACTAGAGTTTACGGTCAAAAAACCCTTATTAGCTCGGATTTTAAGGAAATAGTTTTATTTTTCGATCCAAAAATAGACTTAAGTTTCATATTTGAACCAGAGAATTGTATTTTCCATAATTTTCTTACCAAAAATTAGATTTTACGGTCAAAAACTGGGTTTCATTTGGGATTTTGCTAGCAATTCCCCCCCCCCCCCACCCCCACTATCACACTATAACTATGCTAAGACATCCTTTTTCCATCAAGCCATCTTCCCCAAGAACACTTTTCAGAGATTTCTTGTTGAAAAAATTTATTTCAAGTCATCCACACAGGTTTTTTGGTAGCAACTCACCCCCCACTATCACACTATAACTACTCTAAGAGATCCTTCTACCATTAACCCATCCCCCCAAAAAATATCTTTTTCAGAGTTTTCTTGTTAAAAATTTTGTATTTCAAGTCATTCACACGGGTATTTCGTTAGCAACTTGCCACCCACGATCACACTATAATTACTCTAAGAGATCCTTTTGTCATCAACCCATATCCCAAAAATATTTTTTCAGAGATTTCTTGTTAAAAAATTGTATTTCAAGTCATCCAGACGGGTTTTTCGCTAGCAACTCAAAAACCCCCCACTATCACACTATAATTAATCTAAGAGATACTACTACCATAAACCCATCCCCCCGAAAATAGATTGTCTTATTTGAATGGTAATATTTTTTATTTCATGTAAACCAAATGTATTTTTCGCATGAAGAAGGCCCTCCACTATCAAACTTTAACTAAGCTAAAACTTCTTTCTGTCATCAACCCATCCCCCAAAAAATATTTTTTCAGATATTTCCAGTTAAAATTTTTATTTCAAGTCATCCACAGGGGTTTTTCGCTAGCAACTCAGCCCCCACTGTAACACTATAACTACTCTAAGAGATCCGTCTGCCATCAACCCATCCCCCCAAAAATATTTTTCAGAGATTTCTTGTTAAAAATTTTTATTTCAAGTCATCCACACGGGTTTTTCGCTAGTAACTCGCCCCCCACTATCACACTATAACTACTCTAAGAGATCCTTCTGCCATCAACCCATCCCCCCAAAAATAATTTTTCAGGGATCTCTAGTTAAAAAAAATTTATTTCAAGTCATTCATATGGGGTTGTTAGTAGCAACTCGTACCCCACTATCGCAATATAACTCGTCTAAATTATCCTGTTGTCGTCACCCCAGCTCCTCACCATTGTTTTGTCAGAGATTTCTTGTTAAAAATATTTATTTCAAGTCATTCACAAGGTTTTTTTGCTAGCAACTCACACTCCACTTTCACATTATAACAAAGCTAAAACATCCTTCCGCCATCAAGCCGTCCCCCCAAAAATAGTATTTCAGCGATTTCTTGTTCACATTTTTTATTTCAAGTCATCCAAACGAGTTTTTTGCTAGCAAATCGCCCCCCACTATCACACTATAACTACTCTAAGAGATCCTTCTGCCATCAACTCATCCCCCCAAAAATGCTTTTTCAGAGATTTCTTGTTAAATTTTTTTATTTCAAGTCACCCACACGGGTTTTTCGCTAGTAACTCAACCCCCCACTATCACACTATAACTACTCTAAGAGATCCTTCTGCCATCAACTCATCCCCCCAAAAAAATTTTTTCAGAGATTTATTGTTAAATTTTTTTATTTAAAGTCATCAACACGGGTTTTTCTCTAGCAACCCACCCCCCATTATCACACTATAACTAATCTAAGATATACTTCTGCCATCAACCCCTCCGCCAAAATATATTTTTTATATGATTTCTTGTTAAAAATTTTTATTTCAAGTCATCCACACGAGTTTTTTTCTTGCAACTCACCCCACTCTCACCCTCGAACTACTCTAAGAGAGCCTGCTGACATCAACCCAGTCCCCCAGAAATATATTTTCAGAGATTTTTGGTTAAAAATTTTAGTTCTAGTCGCTCAAACGAGTTTTTCGCTAGAAATTCGCCCTCCCCTATCACAGTCTAACTACTCTAAGAGATCCTGCTACCATCAACCCATCCCCTCAAAAAATATTTTTAAAAATATTTCTTGTTAAAAAATTGTATTTCAAGTCATCCACACGGGTTTTTCACTAGTAACTTGCCACCTACTATCACACTATAACTACTCTAAGAGATCCTTCTGCCATCAATCCATCCCCCCAAAAATGTTTTTCCGAGATTTCTTGTTAAAATTTTTTATTTCAAGTCATTCACACGGGTTTTTCGCTAGCAACTCATCCCCCTCTATCACACTATAACTACTCTAAGAGATCCTTCTGCCATCAACCCATCCCCCCAAAAATATTTTTTCAGAGATTTCTTGTTAAATTTTTTTTTTCAAGTCATCCACACGGGTTTTTCGCTAGCAACTCCCCACCCACTATTACACTATAAGTACTCTAAGAGATCCTTTCTGTCGTCAACCCATACGCCCAAAAATATTTTTCAGAGATTTAGTGTTAAAATTGTTTTTTTCAAGTCATCAACACGTGTTTTTCGCTAGCACCTCACCCCCCACTATCACACTCTCACTACTCTAAGAGATCCTTCTGCCATCAACCCATCCCCCTCAAAAATATTTTTTCAGAGATTTCTTGTTAAAATTTTTTATTTCAAGTCATCCACACGGATTTTTCGCTAGCAACTCACCCCCCACTACCACACTATAACTATTCTAAGAGCTCCTTCTGCCATCAACCCCTCCCCCAAAAATTATTTTTCATAGATTTCATGTTAAAATTTTTTATTTCAAGTCATTCACACGGTTTTTTAGCTAGTAACTCGCCCCCCCCTATCGCACTATAACTATTCTAAGAGATCCTTCTGCTATCACCCCCTCCCCCAAAAAATATTTTTTCAGAGATTTCTTGTTAAAAAAAATTTATTTCAAGTCATCCACACGGGTTTTTTGCTAGCAACTCACCCCCCACTATCACACTATAACTACTCTAAGAGATCCTTCTGCCATCAACCCAGCCCCCCAAAAATATTTTTTCAGAGATTTCTTGTTAAAAAATTGTATTTCAAGTCATCTACACGTGTTTTTGTTAGCAACTCACCCCCCACTATCACACTATAACTACTCTAAGAGATCCTTCTGCCATCAACCCATCCCCCAAAAATATTTTTTCAGAGATTTCTTGTTCAAAAATTGTATTTCAAGTCATCCACACGAGTTTTTCGCTAGCAACTCGCCCCCTCCCTATCACACTATAACTACTCTAAAGGATCCTTCTGCCATCAACCCATCCCCCCAAAAATATTTTTAAAGAGATCTCTTGTTAAAAAATTTAATTTCAAGTCATCCACACGGGTTTTTCACTAGCAACTCCCCCCCCACTATCACACTATAACTACTCTAAGAGATCCTTCTGCCGTCAACCCAGCCCCCCACAAACATTTTTTCAGAGATTTCTTGTTAAAAATTTTTTATTTCAAGTCATACACACGGGTTTTTCGCTAGCAACTCACCCCACTATCACACTATAACTACTCTAAGGGATTCTTCTGCCATCAACCCATCCCCCCAGAAATATTTTTTCAGAGATTTCTTGTTAAAATTTTTTATTTCAAGTCATCCACACGAGTTTTCACTAGCAACTCGTCCCCCACTATCACACTATAACTACACTAAGAGATCCTTCTGCCATCAACCCATCCCTCCCCAAAAATATTTTTTCAGAGATTTCTTGTTAAAAAATTGTATTTCAAGTCATCCAAACGGGTTTTTCACTAGCAACTCCCCCCCCACTCTCACACTATAACTACTCTAAGAGCTCCTTCTGCCATCAACCCATCCCCCCAAAAAAATATTTTTTCAGAGATTTCTTGTTAAAAATCTTTATTTCAAATCATCCACACGGGTTTTTCACTAGTAACTTGCCACCTACTATCACACTATAACTACTCTAAGAGATCCTTCTGCCATCAATCCATCCCCCCAAAATTGTTTTCCCGAGATTTCTTGTTAAAAAATTTTATTTCAAGTCATACACACGGGTTTTTCGCTAGCAACTCATCCCCCTCTATTACACTATAACTACTCTAAGAGATCATTCTGCCATCAACCCATCCCCCCAAAAATATTTTTTCAGAGATTTCTTGTTAAATTGTTTTTTTCAAGTCATCCACACGGGTTTTTCGCTAGCAACTCGCCACCCACTATCACACTATAACTACTCTAAGAGATCCTTCTGCCATCAACCCATCCCCACAAAAACATTTTCTCAGAGACTTCTTGTTAAACATTTGTATTTCAAGTCATCCACACGGGTTTTTTGCTAGCAGCTCACCCCCCTCTATCACACTATAACTACTCTAAGAGATCCTTCTGCCATCAACCCATCCCCCTCAAAAATATTTTTTCAGATATTTCTTGTTAAAATTTTTTATTTCAAGTCATCCAAATGGATTTTTCGCTAGCAACTCGCCCTCCACTATCACACTATAACTACTCTAAGAGATACTTCTGCCATCAACCCATCCCCCAAAAAATATTTTTTCAGAGATTTCCAGCTAAAATTTTTATTTCAAGTCATCCACACGGGTATTTCGCTAGCAACTCACCCCCCACTATAACACTATAACTACTCTAAGAGATCCTTCTGCCATCAACCCATCCCCCCAAAAATAGTTTTCAGAGATTTCTTGTTAAAAATTTTTATTTCAAGTCATCCACACGGGTATTTCGCTAGCAACTCGCCCCCCACTATCACACTATAACTACTCTAAGAGATCCTTCTGCCATCAACCCATCCCCCAAAAAACATTTTCTCAGAGATTTCTTGTTAAACAATTTTATTTCAAGTCATCCACACGGGTTTTTTGCTAGCAACTCACCCCCCACTATCACACTATAACGACTCTAAGAGATCCTTCTGCCATCAACCCATCCCCCCAAAAATATTTTTTCAGAGATTTCTTGTTAAAAAATTTTATTTCAAGTCATCCACACGGGTTTTTCGATATCAGCTCGCCCCCCACTATCACACTGTAACTACTCTAAGAGCTCCTTCTGCCATCAACCCATCCCCCCAAAAATATTTTTTCAGAGATTTCTTGTATAAAGTTTGTAATTCAATTCATCCACACGGGTTTTTCGCTAGCAACTCGCCCCCCACTATCACTCTATAACTATTCTAAGGGATTCTTCTGCCATCAACCCATCCCCCCAAAAATATTTTTTCAGATATTTCTTGTTAAAAAATTTTATTTCAAGTCATCCACACGGGTTTTTCGTTAGCAACTCGCCCCCCACGATCACACTATAACTACTCTAAGAGATCCTTCTGCCATCAACCCATCACCCCAAAAATATTTTTTAAGATATTTCTTGTTAAAAAATTGTATTTCTAGTCATCCACACGGGTTTTTCACTAGTAACTAGCCACCGACTATCACACTATAACTACTCTAAGAGATCCTTCTGCCATCAATCCATCCCCCCAAAAATGTTTTTCCAAGATTTGTTGTTAAAATTTTTTATTTCAAGTCATACACACGGGTTTTTCGCTAGCAACTCATCCCACTCTATTACACTATAACTACTCCAAAAGATCCTTCTGCCATCAACCCATTCCCCCAAAAATATTTTTTCAGAGATTTCTTGTTAAAAAATTTATTTCAAGTCATCCACACGGGTTTTTCGCTAGCAATTCGCCACCCACTATCACACTATTACTACTCTAAGAGATCCTTCTGCCATCAACCCATCCCCCCAAAAATATTTTTTCAGAGATTTCTTGTTAAAAATGTTTATTTCAAGTCATCCATACGGGTGTTTCGCTAGCAGCTCACCCCCCACTATCACACTATAACTACTCTAAGAGATCCTTCTGCCATCAACCCATCCCCCCAAAAATATTTTTTCAGAGATTTCTTGTTAAAAAATATTATTTCAAGTCATCCACGCGCGTTTTTCGCCAGCAACTTGCCCTCCACAATCACAATATAACTACTCTAAGAGATCCTTCTGCCATCAACCCATCCCCCAAAACATATTTATTCAGAGATTTCTTGTTAAAAATTTTTATTTCAAGTCATCCACACGGGTTTTTCGCTAGCAACTCACCCCCACTATCACACTATAACTACTCTAAGAGATCCTTCTGCCCTCAACCGATCCCCTCAAAAATATTTTTCAGAGATTTCTTGTTAAAATTTTTATTTAAATTCATCCAAACGGGTTTTTCACTAGCATCTCGCCCTCCACTATCACCCTATAACTACTCTAAGAGATCCTTCTGCCATCAACCCACCCCCCCAAAAATATTTTTTCAGAGATTTCTTGTTTAAAATTTTTATTTCATGTCATCCAAACGGGTTTTTCGCTAGCAACTCGCCCCCCACTATCACACTATAACTACTCTAAGAGATCCTTCTGTAATGGGATCAATTTTCAAAACCTCAAAATTTTCCAATTAAAGTTACCTAAGTAAAATAAAATCGCCCGAAATATGAACCTAAAAATTCAAGTAACCTACAGATCGAATAAAACTTAATCATCGAATTTAAAATGTAGTGAAACAATCGTATCTTAATTGGACAAACTTTGTGAAAAAATCTTTCCCCACAGAAAATATACCAGCAATAAATAAATCCGCCTCTGCGTCACCAAAGTATGCAATAAACGTGTGACCAAATGTACATGACGGGCGACCAACAATTTAATTTAAATCTTAAGAGCTTGAATTTCCAAACTATCAAGAGATTGTAAAATTTATTATACAAAAAAAATAGTCTTTCGAGATACAAAGTATTTTTGTTTAATCTAATTGCATTCTTCTGAAAAATAAGTTTAGAACTATGTATTTCAATGTAACTAAATTGTATTGTCCTTTAACAACTTTCAAAGAGATAAATTATAAGTCTTCTGGAAACTAAGTGACATGTCGCTAACAAAAAAATTACAATGTAAAACTTTGTTTTGTTGAGAAAAATTCCAAAGTGATATCTTAAAGTTATAAATCATATCAAAATTCAAGTAGCCAATTGGTGTATCCCTATCCAATGGAGATATAGGATATACAGTCTGAACCAATATGATCGGTGTAATATACTTTTCAGCAACGCCTGAATGTAACCTCCGGCAAAATCGGAGGGTATAGTTGCTTAGAACTTAGCAATTTTGGGTCAGTCTATTATCAGTTTTATGTGCAGTCTAGAGGGAGTCTAGAGTCAGTCTATCAGCAGTTTATTATGAGTTTAGAATGAACCTTTGAAAACAATTAATGTAAGTGATTTAACTGTTGCATCGTATGTGCCCCAGTCTACAATATTATCTTAGTGTCTATGACTGTGAAGTGTTTTTTGATATTCCTGACAAGCTTTGTACCGCTCATGTGAGTAAAAATAAATACATTACTTTCTTAATTATTTCTCTTTATGTTAATACTTCTCAAGATAGATAGTCCTTGTGGCTCCAACCGCTCTCAAGGGAACCTGAATCCTTTCAATCTGATTTCGACTCAGTATGGCCATTAATATATGCTCCCCATTTGAACCGCTGATTTAATCCCCCATCACACGAAGTTCCCCCTCTACTATGGTATGCTACTCTTGACTCACCAACTAAAGATTTAATTGAAAACCACCCTAAAAAGAATTAATTGAAAACCCCCTCATCAAAATATGTGAAAAGAAATAATTGAGCCCCCCCCCCCATTAGAACATTAATTGAAAACCCCCCCATTAGAATTGGCGCGGCGCTGTTTAAAGGAGCAAAACACAAGGACAAAATTTTCCACTTAAAAAAAAAGATTATTGAGAAATATTACGCAGAGTGAAAGTGCAATATTTTGTGCAGTATTTGAAGTACAATATTTTGTTAGGCCTAAGTCCCCTTAAGATAGTAACAAAAAAAAGTATACTCCCTAAGAAAAAATATATATAGAATCCCCTCATAAGATAACGAAAATTGGAAGTGTCAAATTTGAATTATATCAAAAAAAATAAAACCAGTGCCGAACTTTAATTAATTTTAGAAAAAACTAACCAATATGTCGTTAGATCCAAACGAACAATAGCTAAAGCAAAAACTTATTGCCACAACAGTGGAAATTTCAAAATACCTTCCCACATATAACGGAGACTCAGACGTAGATGAATATAGTATCCAATTAAACCAATTCATAGTAGTAACTAAAACGGACTTAAAATCATTAGTAGGCATGTTGTTAATGAGACTTAAAGGACAAGTATTAACATTTTTAAAACAAATAGAGAACACAATAGGGGAAGATAACAACCTTCCAATAAGCTCAATAGAAAAATTACTAAAAGCGTTCCAAGAAAGATTTGTTGAAACCAGTTCAACACATAAATTAAAGCACGGAACTTTATGTTTCGACGAAACCCAAAATGTTAGGGAATATATACATAAAGTAATGGTATCCATTGAGGTTAAATATGGGAAATAATCTGGTCCTTTATATGATAAAATTGTACTAAATGCTCTCTAGCAAGGATTGAACCCCTAACTGTAGCGAATTTTAATATAAAAAAACATTCAAACATTAGAGCTGGCAGTTCAGAAAGTAGAGAGAATGGTTGAAATTGACACCCGCATTTTTCTTCAGAGATAATTCACCAAAACCAAACCAAAATAGTTCCTCAACCCCTACCAGGCAAAGAATAGTACGTTTCGTACCCATGAATACGGCAAACTACGTAAATAACCCCCCAGTTATATGCTATGCATGTAATAAACAAGGGCATATTGCCAGGGAATGCCGTACTAGAAACAACTATACACGAGCAACCCCCAGTTTTAGTAACCGTTTGTTCGGGAGAACAAACTTAAATTCCAATGGGTCAGGAAGTTATAGAAGTGACCCCCCACGCCTCCCATCGTTCTGTAACCCTTACCAACAAGGATTGGAATACGCAAAACCTTCCCCCAACCGACAAAAGAATTATCGGTTCCCAAACCCAAATACGCAACAAAACATGTACCAATTTAATTCACGGACTGTGTATCCGACTAGATTTAAATGGAATACGAGCGATAACAGAGGATATATTTCCCGACGGGAAGAAATTTTTCGTCAATGCAAAATGAACAAATGCCACGAGCCGTCGGCACAAGAAATTCCAACCCACGTAATAATGAGTGTCAACCAAGACAATCTAATGTCAATCAACTTACTAGGGAAGTTCCCACCGAGCCCCAATGTCAAACACCAACCTATCAAATAAATGCACAGGGAAACGAATCAGGCCCCCAAGAAAATTAACCGGGACCCCGGAGGCCAGTATTTTTTATAGGTCCCTTCCAGTAGTTGTACCTTCTTTAAGTGATAATAATCACATATCACCTATATTAAATAATTTCAGTGTTGCAAGTATAAATTTCAAAGCGCTAATAGATTCTGGTGCATCAGTTAACATAATAAACTCGAATGTATTTAATAGACTACCAGTATATATTAAGCGACGGAAATTTTTTTATATTCCCAGTTTAACTAGCGTCACAGGACATAGACTGGAAGCAATAGGCTCACTACGCCTAGATTTGACAAAAGATAATAGAATCTTTCTACAAACTTCATAATATGTAAGAATTTCCCGTATGAGGCTATAATCGCTGCAATTTTTTAAAATCTAATAAAGTGTTATTAGAAATAGGAAATCACGGACTCGTATATCCAGCCAATCCTACTCTCCAACGCGTGGAGAAAGGGAAAGCAACAGTTAATAGAATAAAGTCTTCTGTACCTCGTTTCTCGTCCTTTAGGAGAAGCTCAAGCAGCAAATAGATCAAGCCAATGAAAACAAAAATAGGGAAAATGCAGGAGTATAGGCAAGCAGAAATAAAGAAAATAACAGAATTATGGAATGAAATAATAAATCTCAATACTGTCCCCTTACAGCCAACCCAACAAGCGGAAGAATTGACGCAACCAAGCGCCAATCTTAACTTAACAGAAAATGACTCAGAAGAAAAATATTATGGATTCGCGGTGCGTAAAACAAAAATCCCCCCAACAACAATGCAAAAAGTTCAAATTTCACAAATGGTCACCCCCGTAAACGACAATACCGAAATTTGGTTTGCATCCCCGTGTGGAGAAAACCCAGAAAATCTATTTTGTGAAGAACAGATAATTTTATATGAGAAAGGAGAAGGTTTTATTTGGTTGACTAATACACATAAAAATGATACGATTACATTAAAAAAGGGAACATGCCTCGTTGAAATACAAGTGATTCCCAAGTGTGAGCTGAATGAGTGGAAAAACTCCAAAAAAAGCTTAGTTAATAGAATTGGTATCAGTAATCCAAGGAATAGGTACCCACTAACAAGACCCCAATTTTTGGAAAAATTTAAATTATACCATATCAAAGATACGGAATTAAGAGAAAAATTATGTAAACTGCTCTGGAACTTTAGAGATAAATTTTTTACGTGTGTAGAAGACGATGAATTAATACCGTTCTATGAACATTCTATCCAAACTACAGGGCTGCCGGTAGCTAAACAACCCTATCGCATCCCTCATCCCTACAAAGATTGGTTAAAAATAAAATCCGATAATTAGAAAGAAACAATATTATGCGCCCAAGTATAAGCCCGTATTTGGCCCCTGTTATACTAGTGCCAAAAAAGAACAAGGACCTTAGGCTTGTAGTAGACTATAGAGCACTGAACAAGCAGGTAGTTAGCGACAAATTTCCCCTGCCCCGAATCGATGAAATCATAGACTCCATCTCAACAAAAAACAAAATCTTTACATCTCTCGACCTTACGCAAGGTTATCATCAGGTTAAGATAGCAGATGATGACGTTTATAAAACAGCATTATCGACGACAGAGTGTGGCTCTTATGAATATTTAAGAGTACCCTTCGGACTCAAAACTAGTTCAAGTGCACTATGTAGACCTCTGTTACATTTATTACGAGGTGTAGAGAATATTATTCATTTTGTGGATGATGTGATCCGTGTAGGAAAAACCCCGGAGGATCATTTAAACAAATTAGCCAAAGTTTTTGAAAAATTCAGAAAGGGTAATCTAAAATTTAGACCTGAAAAAGTAAATTTACTTCAGTCCGAAATAAAATTTTTAGGAATGATAGTGTTCCAAGGCCAAATATCACCAGATCCCGAAAAGATAAAATGCGTAGAAAACCTCAAACCCCCGAAAACTGTAAAACAATTGCGAGTCAATCTTGACTTAACCAGTTATTTTAGAAAACTTATACGTAACTACTCACAGACTGCAAAACCTCAAACGGACCTATCTAAAGAGACCTCCCAAAACATTACCTGGTCACAGAAAGCTCATACTTCCTTAGACACTCTCAAGATAGCGCTTAATTCTGAACCAATATTGTCGCTACCAGATTTTGAAAAAGGACAATTTTTAGTCACCACTGACGCCTCAGCTCTGGGCATCGGTGCAATTTTTTCCCAATTAATCCCCGTAGAAAACTACCCCGATCATTTACAGAAACCCCCTCAATGTATAGAGAAAGTCATATGCTATTCTAGTAGAACTCTATGGAAAGGCGAAAGCAGTTATTCTGCAACGCAATTGGAGACACTATCTATAATCTACCATTTAGACAAATTTAGACATTATTTAATGGGTCAAAAATATAAGTTTCTTTCGGACCATAAAAGCTTACAGTACCTAAGCACATTCAAATATCCAACAGGAATCTTAGATAGATGGATAATGAAAATCCAAGATCTGGATTAGGAATTTGAACATTTGACCGGTAAACAAAATGCCCCATTTGATTACTTGAGTAGATACCCCGAAAATAACTCCTCAGATAATGAAAATAAAGAAACAAATGTCATTTATTCCAGTAAACGAAAACATAAGAAGAATAAACCTATAATCCAAATAAAAAAAACGAAGTCAATCATAGCCCTTTATCGCTGGCTAACATTAAAAGAAACCAAATTAAAGATGAAATGTGTTTAACTCTCATTAATTATTTTGTGAATTCTGCTAGTCTCCCTGATAAGTTTAAAGCTCTGAGAAGGGAAATAGACAATTGTTATTACGAATTATACAAAGAAATCCTTAGTAGGATAGTAACAGGCGATACAAATAGAAACCAAACCTCGGTAATACCTGTGTTATCCCAGAACCTAACAATACCTGCCTTTGAATATTTTCATTCAGACATAGGCGGGCACCTGGGAATCACGAAAACCTATCATAGATTAAAAAAATATTTTTTCGTTCCTTCAGCATTAACCAAACTCAAAGACTTCATAAACAAATGCGAATCCTGTAATTTAAGAATTAATCCCCAAACTTACCCCCATCCCCCAATGGGAAGAGCGCCAGTGGCGAGGTTTCCTTTCGACATTGTTTCATTCGACTTATATGGAGCCAGTGGAGGATTACCTCCTTCCAACGGAGGCCATATTTGCATTCTGTCAGTTATAGATCACTTTACAGGTTTTACTTTTGCGAAAACATTGAAAAATCAAGTTACCTACGCTACGAGTAAAGCGTTAGCAATAATATTTTTAAAGTTTGGCGTCCCTAACAAAGTTCTCAGTGATAATGGAATTAATTTTGTTTCTAAAGTAACGAAAGATTTAATGAGTTTTCTTAACATAGAGAAATTGGTGACATCCCCCTACCATCCCCAAGCTAATGGGAAAATTGAAACCAGGCACAAAATATTTTCAAATGTTTTGAGTATTTATACAAAAGACAACCGAAAATGTAATTAATGCTACCTATTCAGAAACAACTAAAGAAAGTCCATTTTTTCTTTTATTCGGACGCGATTTTAAAATACCTTATCAGGAAATTATAGAATCCAGACAATATTACAATAATACAGAGGACTACAAGCAAGATTTTATAAATAGGATGAGGAAAGCCTATAAGATAGTTAGACAAGAATTAGAAAAATATAAAATAAATCAATAATTGAGAAACGAATCCAAAGTCAAAGGGAACATAAATTTTAAAGTAGGAGATTTTGTATACCTAAAGAATGAGGCAAAGGTGGAAGGCAAAAAACTTTCCAATATATATTCGGGACCTTACAAAATAATCAAAAAATACGACAATGATTTTACAAAGGGAAATCCTTAATACCCATGGCGACAAAACCCTAAAAATGCCCAAAAAGTTCATCATCAGAAAGCTCAGAAGAATTAGATTATACGCTTTCCCCAAAAACCCAATTTTCCAGATAGAGTTTCTACCCCTCGTCCCCCCAAAATATTTCCAGACGACATGGTCTCACCAATAACCCCAACAGAGAGACTCCTATCGTTACAGGATGAATTGAATAGAGCTATGGAAACCCCGGGTGTAAAAATAAAGAAAACTCTACCCAGGGACACAAATAAAAGAAATTTGAGAGAAACTATGGATATAATCAACTATCCTATAAAAACAAGGCAAAGTACCTTGCCTTGGACCCAGGAATACCCTGAAGATCAAAATCTAGGACAATTCCATCTCATAACGGTATCCAAAGTCAAGCCCAAGGAATCAGCCTCCAGGCAACAGGCCTTGTTACAAAAAATACCCCACCCCCCATAGGATATGGCATTCAAACAATGGAGACACTCTCCACAAACATTCAACTCCTCCCAGAGTTCCCAAGAATCTTTTAACTCCCCCGAAACAGGAATTCAGCACGGGAAATTGGAAACTAAGCCCTCTACTTCGAAAGGAGACGAAATATATGGGGCATGGGCAGGCGATATCCCAAAATCGCAAAGAACCACCCCGGAAAGCCCTAATGATGAATCTTCAGGAACTAGTTCTACTGAATCCGACGATGAATCAGCTCCAGACGAACCCCAAGACACACGAAAACGAAAACCAACTTCGGCTACCGCACATGCAAAACAGGCTAAATTAAAAGGTCAAAAATTCTTATTGAAACAGTACAAGAAATTTTACCTAATCTCTATGGGAAAGTCAAAAAAGAATAAAACGCCAGAAAGCGAACAGGAAGTTACCACGAAATCTGACAGAGTACTTAAAAAACCAGATAAATGGAAATATGTCTACAGATGAAGTACCCCAAAAACCCAGAAAATTATGCTAAGACGAATTGAGCAAGTTAATAAGCAAAAAAATTTAAACGAATATGTATGGATACGACACTTCAGCGATAGCTATCCGCAAAATGTCGAAGGAAATTAATAGTTAACTTTTCCAGATAAACTGAATCCCGGGATGATAAAAAACCCTGAAGATGGAAGCAGAACGAGAATTGTTCAACCCCTCCTCCAAAAAAAATACCTAGTGTCACCTCGTTACAAATGAAACGACTATGGACCAGCTATTGCAGATGCGATTGAAACTCCTAGATGCCTCGGCACAATTGATAAAAGAAAGACTGAAAATCGAAAATATGATAGAAGCCACACTTAAATCTCTTAGTGAAGTTAAGGCTTCAAAAGAAAAAATGAACAAAAAAATAAATGAGTACCTAGTGACTAAACAAATGGATAAATTAATGGAGACCGAGCTTATGGAAGCTAAGAAGCAGACCGTCAAAATCCAGAACGAAATGGAATCAATATGCGACGCCACGCTAGTTAAGGGATATAATTACCCCAACCAGCTCCTAGAATTACAAGAATTATATAATAAAATGCAAGAAATTGGTAAAAAAGTGCAAGTTGATAGAAACAGTACAGTTCTATCTGCAACAAGAGCGGTACAAGAAGCACTTGCACCTGAACGAGTAAAGATCCTAAACTTACAGGATAAATACGACTACTTAAAAGCACAGAAAAAAAATAATTAAACTACAACAGCAAAGCTTGGGAAAACAACTGGAGGAAAACAAAACCGAAATCAGCAGTGAATTACAAAAACAAAGAGAATTCTGCTCAAACTTAGTGAAAATGGTGGAAGCCTATTTCACAGTTGAAGTTGATCTACCCCTAAACCCCCATTTCGAAAATATTCTTGCTAAGAATTACAACGAAGGGCCATCACAACCCTTGTATTTCACAATCCCAAATCAAGCCCGGCATCATCATATGAAACCCCAAATGGAGTCTATTCAACAAAACCCTCCAACGGACACTAACATAATTACGAGGACCCAATACCCCTACGCCCAAATAAATGATACAACTGTCCAAGACTCCTCAGAGGTCTCTTCACCACAAGGAACGCCCAAAACGCAACCGTTACCAGACAATACAGAAAACTAAGAAAATATCAATCATGGCTATTAATTAAACTCAAAAAGGAGGTAAAAATTCTTTTCTCCTTTAAATGCAAAAAAATTTTTTTTCTTACAAGTTTAATATAGTAAAGTGCGTAAACATGGATGTAGCGATAGCCTAATATCACGTGCGCAATCCACGTTAAACTAGAGGACCTATATTTCTGCTTAGCAGAATATAGTATTTCCTAAATTTTGGAAAAAAAATATATAATATAAATTCAGCCATAGAAGAGAAAGTGTAGTTGACAGCCGTCCTAGCTTTGCCTGTCCCGGGTAGCCCCCGGAGTAGGTAAACATGAGTATCCCTAGGGATCACTTGGCATATAATTGTATTTAGTGCATGAGGATGAGTATTCAAATGCGGATCTGAGGAGGCTTTCGGTGTATCGAGCCTCGAAAGGCTTGATTTTTTTGTGTTTCGAGGTTTGATATACTGAGGGTTCCTTTAGAATCGATCACACCTCTTCTGAAATTAATTTTATGGGATATCTTATCTAAATTCAAAAAACCGCATGCCAACAAAATAATCAAACATTGAATTCCAGAATATCCTAACTGTGTCTTATGATGAAGGAGTATCCTTCACCTTCATCATAAGACATATTTGGTATCTTCGATATTACGGCATTGGAAATCTTGATTACCCGTTTAGACGATAGGTCAAAGTAAAACCCTATTCTAGAAATATCTCATTATTATTATTATTAGCACGACAGCCAAACATATAAAACGCAGTATTAATTACCTAAATAATTAATAACCGCTTCTCACAGTAAAACTAAAAAAAAAAACTTTAATTCAAGTATCAACAAAAATAATATTCTTTCAAAAAATAATAAAGTAGTCCGAATTTAATCACTGGAAAAGATGACCGGAAGTAACTGCCCTAACTCGCTGGAAAATTTATAAAGTACTCGAAAACCTAAAGTACTTATTCGGCAAAAGAAATATGTACAAGTTTTATCGCATTAATTATAACCAACGTTTCTCAGTTTGGTAATTAGAGGTAATACAACAATCAAGTATATATATCAAGTATGTATATGTATGAGGGTAATAATGATGTGAGGCATGATTTGTTAGCATGTAGAAACATAATAGTTAACCAAGCCATAAATATAGAATTTCTGTCAAAATAAATAACAGAATCAGGCTTCGCTAATCATTCAAATTTGTTCATATAGGCCTTCTAAAAAAAAAAAATCTGTCGCCAATTATTCGAATCGACACATGAACTCAAGAATTTGGCAAAAAAAAATTCCCTAATTGAAATTAATTTTAAGTAAAATTATATCTTTTCCTTGGTGAAGTAGATGGATCCTTAATCCTTATGCAAGATATGTCATGACAATAATATTAAATTATCAAAAAAATCATCCCTATTAGTAAAATAAAAAATATTAAAAGTGGCCAATGGAAACTGAGAGAATTCTTCGGACGCTTAAAATAAATTTAATTATTTAAAGACCCCTGCAAATCACCAAACGAGACAAAAAAAAATCTCTCTTCGCAATTCTCTTACTAAATTGGTTCCACTTCTTTTAACGTTATAAATGGTGTATGCAGTTAAAGTGACCCTACGTAAAATGCTATTTCTTGTCAACCACTTCTCACAGTAAAACTCAAAAGTGCGTTGGTGCAAATAGTAACCAAAAGTACTCTTTCAAATAAAGGTCAGCAAAAAAAAGAGCCCCTACAAATGGGATTAAGCATCTCTCATAAGCTAAATAGAAAAATAACGTTGTGACTTTTCAAAAAAAATCATACGATTTACCTCAAATGTTATTAGTCGCGTATGCAGTTCAATTGACCCCATGTAAAGTGATAATACGATGATATATCACCGTCTGCAACTTCCAAACGCAGTTGAAACCACAAAGATTTATGAAAGTTTAGTCGGATCACCTAAGCATAATGTCGTCGAATAAAACTACTTTCCCTTTTCATTTTTTTATTAACAATAAGAATATTTGACCCGTATACCGTTGTTTACTCTGAGCTACTTGGATACCTATAATGATCAGTCCTTTCGCCTGAAAACTAAGATCATAGGAATAAATAACTTACCATACTAAAATGTTCCTTAAATACCAAGAAATAAAAATGCCAACCCCAGCGGAAAGAAAAAAATTACCCCGGTCAAACTGAGAAAAGTAAAAAAATCTCTTTTGGTCTCAAATAACGATATCTTCGATATATTTTTACGTATATATTGATATTTTATTATATTTTGACTATATTTTGGCTTTGTATAATCCAAAATACACAAAATAGTATAATATTCTGTTTCAAAAGAAGAATAATCGCTAGAGAATTGACACAAAACAAAAAAAAATCAATAACCCTGAACGTCAAAAATAAATCAAAATTGTAAAATCTAAAGTGCAGATTTTGGCACGTAAATTTCAACCTATAGAAATGCGATATAATCCTTAATAGGAAATATGTCCGCAGATACAAAAAAAACCTCGAGGGCAGTATAATTCTTAAGTTATAAAAATAAGCCCCAGAAATACGCAGAACATAGGAAAACCTGAAAAGAAAAGTTCTTATGGCCTTAGCCTATTGACCCCTTCGGTTTGTTGAATTTCTTGTGTGGCATAATCAAAAGTTAATTCACATATCTTTTAAGTCAAGTGTGACTAGCACCCTAAATAAAATTATTTCGACAAACTGTCCCCGCAAAATAGCAACTAATCACGTGTCACTCGCGTAGATTAGACAGTTTTGAGAAAAAAAAAGAGGAACCTTCCATACGTTAAAAATACATAAAATAGTTATCAAAGCTCTAAACAATTATATCTGGGAGTCACAAATAAGACAGAATTAAAGCAAAAAAAAAGGACAAATATTGATTAATTTTTTAACTCTTGATGGCCAACTATAGAGAAAGTATTTTCGCTGACAAAAATTGTTGTACCATAGATTAAAATTGTAACTAACGATTAGCTAAGTGACACATTAGTTTTGCCATAGTTAGCAAAAACAGCAGAACGCATACAGCCGCGTCAAAAACCATAGCCATGGTATCAATAATTTTAGCTGAAATTACCTTAAAACGAATGGTAACGATCAACAGTAAAACCGCGCAACTAAAATAATAAGAAGCTACCCTAAGAAAATACGAATAACAAAAAAAAAACTTTCTAGGCCAGATGGTTACCTAATTTTCAAAAGAACTTCGCATCATAGTTCAGAGATAATTACAAACCTATAAGTCATATGCAAGACTCGTCTCGAATAAAATTATTCGCTTACAATCCAGCAATCAGTCGTATGTTATATATATATAAAACAAGCAGTTTACTAAAATAGCTTTCCAAAAAGGTAAAAGCATTAAACCAATTATTGAAATCCTAAAATATCGTAACCGCAAAAGACGCAAGTCCCGCAACATGTCGTCCAGACGAGTAGGTCAAAATTGGACGAATATAGGCCTGCCAATGTACAGACTAGCAACCAAGATTAATCACAAACTAACCAATTAATGTAAAAATAAGAAAATTCTTCCAAAATTTATCGTATTTCATAAACGCTCATATAATAAGACCAACGGTATTTAATAGTTTTTACTGACCTTATAAGCTAGTCACAGCCTTCGATCCTTGCTAAACTTTATCCCCCAAAGAAGAAGTGTAACATAGTAAAAGGCATGTTATTCATGAAAGTCAAGCTTTATGAAATGCACGCTATTTAAGAGTTCAAAAAATATGTATTCACTAAGGCATACATGAGTTCGAACTAAAGATAATAAAAGAAAAACGAACATTTATACGGGGTATGAATGATTCAAAGATAGTTTCTAATGTAATCGAACAAAAGTGGAAGTCATAAATTGACAAACGAAACTCAGAGAAGAGAGAAAGTAACAAAATGAAAAATAAAATCAAAAAGGGTGAAAAAACGAGGACTTTGTCAGCCAGCGAACCATTAAGAATACAAAATATAATCAAATATTTCGACAAGGAACTCCGCAAATTCTTCCTCAGTGATAAACAAAAAAAAAAAAGATAATAAAAAAAAAACGAGAATCTAACCTTTCGAAGTTTCCTGTACAAAGACAGAATAGACTCTGAATAAAAAACCAGGCAGGAATCAATGAAAATGAAATTTACCAAGATGATTGTGTAAGGATCTTTCGTCTTGCATTAATTTTGGCTGGTCTACAATTTTGGTTTTCATTAGATATGCAAATAGGTTCTTTTAAGTTTTTTCGGGTTAAAATATTGATTGAGTCCTTCAAGATTAAACTGTCGTAAATTGGGCTTAATGAAATATCTCCAGTATCTCTATTTATTGCTAAATTTTGGTTCATATATTTTTTTTATCTCAATTACCTCCTTAAAAGTTTGTGGTACGCCATTAACAGTTGATATTAAAGTTGCCTCGTCAAACAGAACTAGATGGGTCGGGTTTACGAAAATATGCGAAGCCAATGCCGAATCAAAGTTGTCATTGTTATTTTTTAATCTCAGGGACTTGTCTATTGAAATTTTGTGCTCTTGCAAACGCTCACCTAGTTGTTGATGGGTCCTACCAATGTAAAACTTTCCACAAGAGCACGGGATTCTGTAGACACCACTACCCAGTAAAGGGTCTGTTTTATCCTTTCCTGAGTTAAAAAATGTTCAACCTTTTGTTCGGTTCTGAAAGAAACAGAGAGATTATGTTTATTTAAAATTTTTCTAAGTCTATCGCCAAGTTTCGGGATTTATGCTAAAACGATGAAAGTTTTTTTCTCAATTGCCAGTGTAACTGAATCAATGGATACAAGCTCCCTATTTTGTTATTTTATCCTTTTTAATCGTCTATCTATTATATTTTCAATGAGTTTGATTGGGTGACCATTGCAAAAAAGAATATCTTTGACATAATTTAGTTCAGAATTTATATGATTACGGGAACAAATTTTTAAAACTCTGTCGACTAAAGAGATTATTACCACTCTTTTTACAGAAGGAGGGTGGTGGGAAGAGAAATGTAGATATCGATCATTATGAGTCGGCTTTCTATATATAGAAAATTCAAGACCAGGATTAGTTTTTATAATCAGAACATCTAAGAAAGGCAGCTTACCTGAATCTTCGAGTTCCATTGTGAACTGGAGATTCGAATCAAAAGAGTTCAAAATGTGCCAAACAAATCTCTTAAGAGAGTCTTGTCCATAAGTTCCCAAACAAATAGATAGACGAATTTCATAAGAATAGGATAATCAGATAATGAGCGATTAAAAAAGATAAAAGAACAAAATAGGGAGCTTGTCCCCCTTGATTCAGTTACACCGGCAATTGAGAAAAAACTTTCATCGTTTTACCATACATCCCGAAACTTGGCGATAAACTTAGAAAAATTTTAAATAAACATAATCTCTCTGTTTCTTTCAGAACCGAACAAAAGGTTGTAACATTTTTTTAACTCAGGAAAGGATAAAACAGACCCTGTACTGGGTAGTGGTGTCTACAGAATCCCGTGTTCTTGTGGAAAATTTTACATTGGTAGAACCCATCAACAACTAGGTGAACGTTTGCATGAGGACAAAATTTCAATAGACAAGTCCCTGAGATTAAAAAATAACAATGACAACTTTGATTCGGCATTGGCTTCGCATATTTTCGTAAACCCGACCCATCTAGTTCTGTTTGACGAGGCAACTTTAATATCAACTGCTAATGGCGTACCACAAACTTTTAAGGAGGTAATTGAGATAAAAAAATATATGAACAAAAATTTAGCAATAAATAGAGATACTGGAGATATTTCATTAAGCCCAATTTACGACAGTTTAATCTTGAAGGACTCAATCAATATTTTAACCCGAAAAAACTTAAAAGAACCTATTTGCATATCTAATGAAAACCTAAATTGTAGACCAGCAAAAATTAATGCAAGACGAAAGATCCTTACACAATCATCTTGGTAAATTTCATTTTCATTGATTCCTGCCTGGTTTTTTATTCAGTGTCTATTCTGTCTTTGTACAGGAAACTTCGAAAGGTTAGATTCTCGTTTTTTTTTATTCTCTTTTTTGTTTTTTTTTAGCACTGAGGACGACTTGGCGGAGGTCCTTGTCGAAATATTTTCTTATATTTTGTCTTCTTCATGGGTCGCTGGCTGACAAAATCCTCGTTTTTTCACCCTTTTTGATTTTATTTTTCATTTTGTTACTTTCTCTCTTCTCTGAGTTTCATTTGTCATGTATAGCCAGTGTGGTCTAAGAATGTATTTAAGTCATAAATTGCCAAAATTTTATGAATAGGTGAATAGAATCCTGCTACCTATAACGTACTAAAAACGGCCCAAAGTTAAAAATTTGTTTTTTTGTTCAGAAACACGCTTGAATAAACCCGAATTGGAAGATACAACAATAAAGCTTAATTCTCGAGAACTTTCTCTTCAAATCAAATCCCTGTAAAAGGCTAACCTAGTAAACAATATCCCGATAAAACTCAAAAAAGTAACAGAGAATATAGGTAATGTTTTAATCAAATGTATGAACCCCCCCTTGTCGCGTGGCACTTTTGTGGAGCACCTTCGTGACACCGATGTATGGCACCACGAAATCAGAGTAGGCAAATCGAACGGATTCCTTTCAGAAAAGTAATGAGTCACAGCATAATGCTACTTGAATGAATTATAAACAGAGAGAAAGAGAATAGTAAAATTGGAAAAATATGACAATTCTAAGTCTTGTGGAAACAAGACTAGTCCATGCTAAACTAAAAAAGAAGTAGTCACGCAGGCTAACTTTACGATTAAAATAATATAAAGTAAATACATTTTTATACCTTATGCAAGGCGCCTATACAAACGCATACACATGTCCCTGCAAAATTTTAGGTAATATCATACCTATGCCACGTGGCACTATATCTGCAACAGAAGCAGAATGGTGAGACGTAATAGATATTGACTGTACAAAGGGATAAATCCCAGACTAAATTCAGCTTTTTGCTCATTTGAAGGCGAAACCGGGCCAACACCCCGATTTCTGTCTGTTCGTCCCCAATATAGGAACACGATGTGCCCTACATAGCCCAGTAGAGTTATGATTAAAATATTATATGTTTGCAAAATGTTACCTTCCTTTTACAATATTATGACACTGTCACCTAGATGAATTTCTCGTACGCAATGATTTTAACTTCATAATAATAAAAAACAATTAAGTTTTATATATCGCGTTTTGTACAATTTAATTTCCATATCTTCCAGTCGCAGTTCCAATGACTTCGCGACGGAAAGATTACAGTTTATTGTAACTTATTACGTTTAAATTGGGACTAAATTAACTCTAATTCACCAATAGTTCACTACAATACGTAAATATATCTTAATTTCGTTTAGGGAATATGAAGAAATTAAATTTTTATGCCTTAACAAATTTTTAGATAATATCGCGCATAAATATAAGCATCTCTGCCACGTGGAAATAACTCTGCCACGGAAGAAGAATAAGTCAACACTTTAAATGTTGATATGTTCTTTTTTACTCATTTGAACAGGAAAATTTAATCTCAACTAACAAGCCTTTGTATTCCACCAATTTAACACAATTCTGAAATACCCTGAAATAAGGAGTTTATTCCTACATATTCTAAAGATATTATTTGAGTAAACATCAATACACAACTCTTCATACGATCTAACTTAAGAATAGCTATCAAAATGAGCAATTAAGGAAGAAACACCTTCAATATAAAATAAATTAACTCTCTTAAAATTAATCGAGTGCAAGACTGAAGAAAATAAATCAATAGGTATTTTAATAGCAGGTAATCAAAGATGAATAAAATGTGACAATAAACGAAAATGCCAACAGTCTTATAGCTTACTATTGCCCTGTAATAAGAATTAAGGCCTTAGTTTCGATAGCCTTAGAAGATAAATTCATATTTTCAAACTTCGGTCGTAATGAAATTTGTTTACGTTGACAGGACAGGCAATAATTACGGATGCTTAAAAGATTGTTTAAAAGATTGTTAACTACAAGTGCTTAAAAGTTGTTGGATGTGAGGATTTACCAAGTATAGAGACCGAATGCCCATATTAAATTCTAAATAAAAATTTTAGAACTTCTTCAAACTGATCGCCAGTTCTCGCATTTATTACAATATACTAACGTAAAATATGCTACAACCCTTTCTTTAACGATTTAGGCTCGAAAACCCACTCAAAACTAGGTAAGAGACACATTTGGCTGAAAATCAGTAGGAATACCCCTCACACTTCGGGAGGTAATGAAAGTAATTTTTTTTCTCGATAAGTAATGAAAGCGCAATATACATGGTAAATCTCCTCTTTAAGAACAAAATAAACAAATAATCAGCAATTTTCAATTTTCAATTCAATTTTCGATACAACAATTCTTTGAAGAAGAACAAATTGTACCGAGAAAAAGAACGTAAAATGCTAATAAAAATTAAATATCATCAAACTAAAAAGATCAAGCAAATAATTATAATTTATGATAAATACGATTAGATTGAAAGTGCATAGCTATTACGTAATCATTGTTATACCTTGAACTACTATAACTTAACATAATTAAATTGAAAATATATTACTATTAAGTAATCATTTACTATCCTTTGACTATGGTAACCTCACATAAACCTCGTTAAATAAAAAGTATACAGTTATTACATAAATACTTCTATTCCTCAAAATACTGTAATTGAAGATAATTTCCATATAACCAAGAGTCTATAGCTAAACAATCGTCTGATGAAAAGATCTGATGAAACGAACTACGGTCTGAAACGTAATTCAAGACGATAACAACATAACTACAATTTGGCCCGTTAAATTTCTCTCCATACTAATAGACCAAGGACATATGTTAAAAGGTGAAAGCTTCCTTAAGGCCTTATACGTCAATTGTGTAAATAACACGTATCTAAATCCAATAAACCCTTCAACGGGATCCGCCATTTTTCAAATCACCGCAAGAGACTATAAAGATTTAAAGAAAATAACCCTGAACTTCTTCCAACAAGACGAAAATTTTGGAATGAAAATATTCCCCGGCTTGGATGTAATTGTACGCGAACAACTATGTTGTTGCCAGTCGCACGTAAACTTAATTTTTTCCATAGTAAAAATAATAAATGACCCATTGTCACTATCTCAGTCGTGCCGGAAAGTCATTCGACAAAACATGCGAAGGATTGACATAACTGCCACATTGAAGGGACTGCACCTCCCAAACCAATTATTAGTGTATTTAATGTACTTAAATACACCTGAAAGCGGTAAAAATAACGTAGTGTTTGAACTCAAATTTCTAAGCTCAAATCTGTCCTCATGGGAAAATCATCGACTTGCCAATATGCTGACATCTCCAATTTCAAAGGCGGCACTGCCGGATGATGCACCCATATTGAAATTAAAAGCCGATATCCGTGGAAGATATCCGTGTATATATAAATAATAGAAAAGCCCTCCAATATTATCTGAAGTGTTATGTCTATGTAGATTGATTGTTATTATTTAAAAAGTGCATTATATGAATAAACTAGTAGTCTATTAATATTTATAAAACTATGAATTAGAGAGTGAATATTCAAGGATTTAAATACATCAAGGAGGCACACTTGTGCCTCTATAAAGAGGCGACCCACCACAATGTTAAGCGATTTCAGGTCCTAGAGGTCGCAGAGAGACGGCGGTAATCGCATTTTGTAGCCCAAGCTCAAACTAAGAAACTTGCAAAATTTCATCCTCCTCCGACTTTATCTTCATGGGGTAAACTGGGCCGGAAGTTTGGACCCTCCCACCACAGCCCCCCTTTAACGTTGTCCGATTGGGCTGAAATTTAGAGGTTAAGCTTTCATAGGGCCCGGGAGTTCATCCTCGAAATTTCAGCTCAATCCGATCACTCCTTCCCTGTTTTCAAAAAACCAAATATAGCCACTTAAAATTCATCATCATTTCTTTTTTTTTCTTAGCCACGTCTACAGGCCACAGTTGGCAACGGATCCGGTTGAATGAGGACTCATTCGAAGCAGAATTCGACCTGTTAGGGCCTTTTGATATTTTCAGACCGAAAAAATTATCCCCCGAATTTACATTTACGAAAAACCTTAGTTTTTTTCAAATAATACACATAAACAGGTTAGACATGCTTTGTTATGAAAATATATGCGCGTCAATTTTCATAACAAAGCATGTCTAACCTGTTTATGTTTATTATTTGAAAAAAATCACGACGTGATTTGAGTACTCAGGAATTAAAAGCCTTAACACAAGAATGTTCAAGAGCGGGGGGTTTGGGGGGCGGCAGCCCCCAACTTTAACTCCTGACACGATCAGCTAACAGTTAGTCAAGCAATAATAAGTAATAAACTGTACAAAAACGTGCAGAAATTATTTGAAAAAAACTACGTTTTCTAAAGAGTTAAAGAGGCTGAGTTACAAGGTCGAACCTTAAAACGTACAGGGATTAGGAGGCACAGTTGGGGGGCTGCCGCCCCCAAACCCCCGCTTTTGCAGCCTTTAAATAAAAAAAAAGTTTTTTAAAGTGAAAGTAAGGAGCGACATTAAATCTTAAAACGAACAGAAATTATTCCGTATATGAAAGAGGCTGTGCCCTCCTCAACGCCTCGCTCTTTACGCTAAAGTTTGACTTTCTCACAACTCTTTTTTTAAACAATAAAAACTTTAGCGTAAAGAGCGAGGCGTTGAGGAGGGCACAGCCTCTTTCATATACGGAATAATTTCTGTTCGTTTTAAGATTTAATGTCGCTCCTTACTTTCAGTTTAAAAAACTTTTTTATTTAAAGGCTGCGAAAGCAGGGGCTTTGGGGGGGCGGAAGCCCCCCAACTGTGCCTCCTAATCCCTGTACGTTTTAAGGTTCGACCGTGTAACTCAGCCTCTTTAACTCTTTAGAAAACGTAGTTTTTTTCAAATAATCGTTAATAAATTGACAGAAAAAAAGGTAGTTTCTCGAAAGTCTCAATACTTTTGAGCCTGTATGGAACTTTAGAGAATCGAATTACGTTTGAATACACATATAGCCAGGTGCAAGGTGGCACCGGCAAACAAGTAGTTCAGCCTCGACCTAAAGTTGCCTTACATTCCATTCAAAAGTAGATATTCATTATTGGTTAATATGGAGCTTTAGAAGTATCGAATTATGTCGAACGAATAAGTACCCGAGTATGAGGAAATACTGGCGAAAAGGTAGTTCGACCTCGACCTAGAGTAAACCATGATTGTAACTAATCTTGAAAAAATTAACTAGACAAAAGCCAATAGAAACTACCTTTGATTTCAGAACAATGGCCAAGGCAATTATTGACACAGATTTTATAACTATCAAGCACGCAAAAGAAAATATGAAATACACTACAGCAATCCTTATTGTGAATAAATCGGGGAAGGAAATTTTCCCGAAAAAATGGGATATCAAATATGATTTAAGGGACTATAACATAGAATCGTATCGTTTTGGACTAAGATTGGCAAATAAACCCAAATTTCGATCTGTAACAAGAAAATTGGGAATAAAATACAATGTGAGAAAGGATAAGTACCTTCAATATATGTAGAAGCCACGTGGCTGACGATGTAGTTATTCGCATAATAATACAATCTATATTCAAATCCCAAAAAAAATAAAATCGCGAAAAAAAATATATAAAAAATAGATTACATTGCAATATAAATTAACACATATTAATTTTAGAATTAGACAGGAAGGACTAACGAATGCCATTATAATTTTCTTTGTTCACGCAGTGGCCCAAGACGTCATAAAGCAGGGAATCATACCTAAGCATGGGAACTACCCCCAAAACAGTCATAATGCATGAGAAATATGAATTCTCCTGTTCACAAGGAGACCGAAGATTATCACATTCGTGAAACCAATGTGGAGCGTCTCCAGCTCATTTCAAGTGGAATATTTAGTCGTTTACGATACTGGAGCTCATTGATTCCCCTAACCATGAGGATTTTGTTGATTCAAGTTATGGAAAAATTATGAGACCACGGAGACAAAACCCAAAGACAGATCACATCGAATCGAGTGAGATGCAAAACCTAAACCCAGAACTCCCTGATAACCCTTAAGCCATAAAATACGGAAGGACATGTTCGAGCCAATGGGAGTCGAGGTCCTCATTCGTGCCATGTCCAGTCCCAAATCTACATTTATTGGCTGCGTAAACCCATGCAGCTACAAAGATAAAATATGCATTTCATTGGTGGCATGGACCTGCGTAAACCGTAAAAACATGAAAATTTATAGTAAATCAAGACCTCTCATAAAACTATGTAACCAACCTCATGTGCAGTTAGATAGTCGGAAAAACTAAATGCTAAAAGTAGTTGAATGTTGAGTAACATTTAAAATATATTAAATACTGAACATGTGCCAAATGCACATATATATATATACATATATATATATATATATATATATATATATATATATATATATATATATATATATATATATATATATATATATATATATATATATATATATATATATATATATATATATATATATATATATATATATATATATATATATATATATATATATATATATATATATATATATATATATATATATATATATATATAGTAATTAAATCTTGAGATTTTCATATTGTGTTATTTTTCGTATACACAATCATTTTTCTTATGATTACTGAGCTTATCTCACAGTAGTCCAGTGTTGCTGCAATATGCATGTAAAAGCATGAAAATTGCTCTTATTCGTTTTATCTTTAAGTTTAACCTTACACATATTAAGTTGATATGGTTAGTGTGACAAATCCCGACTATTACTTCAAAAAATAGTCCCTGTACAATTTTGTAAAAATTATGCATTATCGATCTATTTTTTTTGTGTCTTGACCTATGTGTTTTAACTTATGTAATTGTAAAGAGCATATGATTCTGCCTAGATATTTATATTCCAGGTATCAGAATAATCAGTGCAAATGCATTCATGGTATACCAGCACGCAACACAGATACAACCCAGTAGCATCTACTCTCATCATTCGTCAACCACCGATAAGTACTCACCAAGAAAATTCCTAAGGACAAAACCCTGATGACGATCCAGTTCACCAAAGCCTAGTACCAGGTAACCTTACCTCAAACAATATCGTCAAACCAAAGATCCTGTATATATATATATATATATATATATATATATATATATATATATATATATATATATATATATATATATATATATATATATATATATATATATATATATATATATATATATATATATATATATATATATATATATATATATATATATATATATATATATATATATATATCCAACCATAATTGCCCTTACATCGTAACACAGCCCTTTATTCAAATAAAAGAAGGACTAAACGTGAACAATCTAAGGGAAATATAGACTGTAGGAGTATTAAATTTTCCCGAGGATAAAAGTGCCCAAGAAGAGTTACCCAGCCTAGCAATCAAGATACCCATTTCATGTAATCAATTCCCCAAGGGTTATGTACCTAGGAAACATTTCAACAAATCAATAACATCAACCCCTCGTATATGACGTAGCAAACCACGCACGGACAATTTTGTGCAAGTAGTCATACTTATGAACAATATAAACGCTTATCCCAAGCAACAATTGCCAAAAAGTGAAACACCCCGAAGACACACCATAAACAATTAGCCAACCCAGTAATTAATTGAACGGAAACGCAAAGTAAAGTGACAACGTATGTGAGTATTAAAGACACGTAGAATGATGAAGTAAGTGTGAAGTCTTATGTATCTAACTTGTAACTTTAATGAATATTGAGAAACTTATCATAAAACAGATGAAAACAAGTGCAAGCTACCTTATCCCAGTGTTGAAATCAGATATTAAGTTAAACGATATTAACGTGTCAAACTTTTTTTGCATTTATTATAATTCATACATATCAGTGTGTAAAAATTTAGATGTAGTAAGATGCTCTTGAAGTCAGTTACTTATCGTACCAGTATAGCGTCAGGTGGAAGTATAGAATAGTATTAGAAGTAGTGAACATGTACCATGTCAAATAGTTGAATAATTGCAAAGGCAGAACTTAATTAATTAAAACCATGTAGAATTGTTAGCATATCAGGTGAAGGTAATTTTAGTATTAGGTGGAGGAAAGTAATAATTATATATTTAATCATATAACCAAATGCGTTAGTAATTAGGAACTCTTTGGCCCTTTTGCCAAATAGAGTGAATAGGTGATGGACTTTTAAGTAATGTCTTCATATATGTAGTCACATAAAGCAATCGGGAATATGAAAAAAAATATAAATCTTACTAATTCTGAGTTAATTCAAATAATAAGTACGAAGTTTAAATTCTTTTAAACACTGATGAAGGGAGATCAAAATTCAAAAAATAGAAAGAGAAGTAGTAAACACAACGATGAGGACATCGTTAACAATGGGAAGGATGATATGTAACAGGATCAAAATTAAAACCTCAAATTTACCAATTAAGGTTACTCAAGTAAAATAAAATCACCCAAAATATGAACCTAAAAATTCAAGTAACCTACAGATAGAGTAATGCTCAAGCGTTCAATTTAAAAAATAGCGAAACAAAGGTATCTTATTCAAACATACATTGTAAAAATCTTTCCCACAGAAAATGTAATAGCAATAAATAAATCCGCCTCCGTGTCGCCAAAGTATGCAATAAATATCAGTTTGACCAAATCTTACATGACAGGCAACCAACAATGTAATTTAAATCTTAAGAGCTTGAATTCCCAAACTGTCAAGAGAAGATAGAATTTATCGTACAAGAAAATAGTCACTCGAGATACAAAGTATTTTAGTGTAATCTAATTGCATTGTTCTGAAAACTAAGTTTAGAACCATGTATTCCAATGCAACTAATTGTATTGTCCTTTAACAAGTTTCACAGAGATAAATTATAAGTCTTCTGGAAACTAAGTGACAAGTCGCTAGCAAAAAATTACAATGTAAAACTTTGTTTTGTCGAGAAAAATTCCAAAGTGAAGTCTTAAAGTTATAAATCGTATCAAAACTCTAGTAACCAATTGGTGTATCCCTGTCCAATAGAAATATAGGATATACAGTCTGAACCAATAGGACCAATGTAATATACTTTTTAGCAACGCCTGAATGTAACCTCCGGCGAAATCGGAGGGTATAGTTGCTTAGAACTTAGCAATTTTGGGTCAGTCTATTATCAGTTTTATCATGAGTCTAATATGAGACTAGAATGAATCTATAGCGAGTCTAGAATCAGTCTATTGCCAGTTCTTATTTTAATGTAAGTGACCTATCTATTGCATTGTATACGCCCCAGTCAATAACATTGCCCTAGTGTCTATGACTGTGAAGTGTTATACCTATATTATTGATATTCCTGAAACAGTTCTGTACCGCTAATGTGAGTAAAAATAAATACATTACTTTCTTAATTTTGTCTCTTTATGTTAGTATTTCTCAAGATAATTAGTCCTTGTGGCTCCAACTGCTCTCAGGTGAACCTGAATCCTTTCAATCTGATTTCGACTCAGTATGGCCATTAATGTATGCTCCCCATTTGAACTGCTGATTTAATCCCCCATCAGACGCAATTCCCCCTCTACTATGGCATGATACTCGCGAATCACCAACTAAAGAAATAATTGTAACCCCCCCCATAAAGAAATAATTGAACCCCCCTCCTATTAGACTCATTCAATTGGAAATTGAAAGTGCTAGTGCCCTTTTTAATAGTCAAATGTAATTGGAGGAAAACTAACACCCCTCCCATGCCCCTCATTTCCCGCAACACATCCAATAAACATTTTAAGATAGGCATTTTGTTCAACATAGTTGAAAAGGTCTGGAAATTAAGTCTTTGAGGATGCCAATCGCCCACAGCCCTCAGCGTAAGGGTGGTAAGTTATGCCCTGGGGCAAATAAGGTTTTTATAGAAAGCGTTGTCGTAAAAACTTCAAAAAGGGCTAATTTGATGGGAAATTTAAAGGGCTAGCGCCCTTTTCAATTGTCGAAAGTGATTGGGGGGCAACTAACCCCCCCATTCACGCCCACCATTTCCCAAAACACATCCAATAAATACTTTGAGATAGACATTTTGTTCTAAGTATTTGAAAGTTCTGGTAATTAGGTCTTTGCCAGCGTTGTCGCGGAAACTTCAAAAAGGACTCATTGAATTGGGAATTGAGAGGGCTAGTGCTCTTATTAATAGTCTAAAGCGATCAGATGGTGAATTCACCCACCTCACCCCCCCCCCGCCCCTCATTTTCCTAAACCCTATTAGTGGGGTCTATATTGATTTAAAGGCGCCCATTGGCGCTACTCCTTTCTTCCAATTGCTTAACTTATTGGTGCCACAATTTTGTCTTTAGGCAAGAGGCCTTGGAGTTTCAATATAATTACTTGGAATGTGGTCGGGATAATACACAAGTTTAAATAATAAAGAAATTTAAATTGAGTCCCTCACACCTCTGCAGCGCGGTCAGCTGACAATATTCCCATGAGAGCCCCTGAGAAGATTTCCGGATGTTTCAATATGATTACTCGGAATGTGGTCGGTATAATACAAAAGTAGCAATAATAGGGAATTATAAGTGGAGGTTCAAATCCCTCACGCCTGTACAATGCAGACAGCTGTTTATAGTGGAGCCCTTTGACGTCACGACAGCCATAGGGAAAATATTATTGGATTTTAAATGGAACCCTGTTACGTCACGTGAGACACCGCCGTTTCAAACACATGTTACATCACTTGACACATCCCTACGCTTTAAAAGGTCAGATAAATGGAGCTACCAACCCCTCAGGCCATCACACCTACGCAATGCCATAACGACGCACCCTTCTGGACTCCAAGGATGTCAAACGACTTCCCCGTTTCAAACACTCAAGTCTAATATGCTTGACGCAATTTTATATACACATGTGTCAGGAGCCCATGGGAAATCCCTGCTTGTAACTTAACGACAGCACACACCATACGTAATGATTGTCCATCACTATCACATAATACTTTTTTTTGACAATAAATTTTTTCGCCCAAAACGCTCAACACATTTTTTCTTTCTATAACTTAATTACGGTGCACATTTTATGTTAGGTCACGTAATGATTGCGCAACCATCACTGCCAGATAATACCCTTTTTCGCATTTTATTTTTCGCCCGAAACGTAAAATGCTTAATTTCTTTCTTTTCTTCCTTACTTCTTTGGCCCCACTAGGACTCGAAAGGTTAATTTTCTTCCAAGGGGAACTTGCTCTAGCTTAGAGAACCACCAATCTATTACTAATGTTCTGTGTTAGAGAAATACTTTCAGTAAGTAACACAATCCCCTTGACGTCATAGGTGTTCCCTAGCAAGCACAATTGTTTTTCCATGCACCTGTGACATTTGACACGAAGATTGGGGAATATTGATTTTCAGAGACAATGGCTGTGAAGGTATTTATAGCGACAAAAGGAAAATGCACGCTTAAATTATGTAAACTCTTTAATCGTCCTAAACAATACATCTTAATAAACACAAATTTTGTAAATAAAAGTTTTTATTAATAAAAACAAATTTACAAACAATATTAAAACATAAAAAACAGTTGAAAAACATACCAAACAAAAAATAAAACATGAAAAGAGGCTTATCTTAATATATATGCAAAAACCATCTATTATAGAAAACACATCCTAACATGCAACCCAGGGGGGCATTTTTTCAGCAAAAATATCAAAACATGCAAAGGGTAAATTCTATTCCGAGAAATGATTCTTCCCAAGGCAAATATGCAATTAGGGAAATTTTGAAAATACAATATTTTCAAGACAAGACAATGCAATGGAAAAAACAAAAACACGGGTGAATAGAAGAAAGGTATGGGACCTAGCAGACAATTCTAGGGGGAGTAATATCAGATATAGATTTAAAGTGTTCAAGAGGTATCTATGAAGGACTCTTAATGAAAATATCCATTTCTTTGAGTTAAACTTATGAATATTTCCCAAAATCCTGACAATATACGCCAGCCCCCGGCCCCCTAAATATCATTTTGAGTGGGCGAGCTGTCATTAGTGGTACATTTAAAGCGTTTTAAGAGGTATCATAGAAGGACTTTTAAGGAAATGCACCGTTTCTGTGAGTAACTGTTAGATTTTGACCCTCTTCCATAGAAAAACTTCTTTAACGCCACCACCTTAACTTTCAAGCAGTAGATAATGATACTCAAAGAGACATCCCACCACTCTGGCGTTACATGACTGTCCAACCTGACAACCCCTTCATCATTCCTAAGACATTTTTAGGTCATTTCATAATAAAAATTATACCTCAATCTGCTTATTCAAGTTTTTGCAACCCAAGCCAATTGTGATGCCCCACAAAACACTCCACATCACCGTGGCATTGCATCCTACCCCATTCCCCTCGATCACCCATGTGGCGCCAGTCCCTCACCCCTAGGACATTTTCAACCTTTTCGCAAAAAATGAGCTAAAGAATCGCATTAAACAGTACATTTTTGAAAACAGAGAAGTCGTCATTTCATTACTAGAGAAAAATACCCCGAGTATTTCACCCAACAATGGCACACTATTTCTGCTCTGTGCCACCCCTCTGACTTCGCACCCATCTCCCTCAAGACACTTTTCAGACATTTCTTTTTTTAAATTATACTTTTAAGCTAATAAGTACTTACTGACTAATTATGTACATGTCAGAGACATTAAAAAGCTTTCCCACCTTTTCGCTTTTCTAGGGTACCTTTTTCTTTTCGGGTTCCAAGTCCCCTTATCCTTAGTTTTAAAAGATTCTGCCTCCCCTCGGGGATAATGTCATTTTTCACCATTTTAACGTTTGATTGGCTTTTTCGCTTTTCTAGTCTACCTTTGTCTTTTCAGGATCCATGCCCCCCCCTTGTTACAAAAGACTCAGCCCCCTCAGAAATAAGTAAATAAGGTTGTGGGGAGGGAGTTATCTATACCCACCCTAAGGGTCCCAAGTCCCCTCTTAGCTAAATTCATACCTAAAATTTATGTTTTCCTTTATCTAGGCCGAGATCGAAAACCTCAAATATCAAAACGCGCAAAGGGAAAATTCTATTTCGAGAAATTATTGTTCCTCCCCACCCCTAGCAGGCCACCCGGGATTCCAGGTGTTCTAATATTCCTTCAGTATTGACATGATTCCTACCCATTTTTGGCACATTGTTTTTCTGGATGACAGATTCTTTTTCAGGTTAGCTGACATGTCATCTAACCTAACTTAACATAACCTAGCCTGTGTAGGCTAGGTTAGATCATGTGTAGGTTAGGTTAGATTAGGTTAGAGAAATTTGATAGTGTTAAGTAAAAGTTTGTTAGTATTAAGGAAAAGGTTGTTATTTTGAAGAGAAAATTTATTAGTGTTAAGAAAAAACTTGCTACTTCTGACAGTATTTTGATATCATAAACAAAAAATTATTACTCCTAAGAAAAATTTGTTGGTGTTAAGAAACAACTTGCTACTCCTAACAGAAAACTATTCCTCACTTACAAAAATTCTAAGAGAAATTTGTTATCTTTGATGAAAAACTGGTTGCTATTAGAAAATATTTGTTATTATTCAGAAAAAAACTGTTGCTTCCAAGAAAAATTTGATAGTCTTAAGTAAAAGTTTGTTACTTCGAAGAGAAAATGTGTTAGTGTTAAGAAAAACTTGCAACTTCTCACAGAAAACTTATTATTATAAACAAAAATTTGTTATCTTTGACGAAAAATTTGCTACTTCTAACAGAAAACAAGTTATCTCTGACGAAAAAATTGTTACTTCTAAGAAAAAAATTTTTTATCTTTGACGTAAAATTTTGTGCTATTAGAAAAAATTTGTTATTTTAAGAAAAACTTATTATTTCTAGAAGAAATTTGATGGTGTTAAGTGAAATTATTGTCCAAGTCCGAAAAAAGTAAAAAAAAGTGTTACTACAAATGTTATCTTTCCAATTGTAAAAATCACCACTAACATATCTATATGCTTCTCATTTCATTTTTCAAAAATATTAAATGTGAATTTCTTTTGTTTTAAGTATATTTCATTTCATTTTAAGACTTTTAAAAAAAGTTGAAAAAACTTAAACAAAAAACAAGGTTCGAAATAAGTTTACAAAATGAGGGGAGCGGCAAAAAAGTAGGTGAAATGGGGTATTGGGGTCCTTGGAGGTTGGGTCCTTGGTTTTTGGGGTCCTCGGTGGCTGGGGTCCTTGATGGTTGATGTCCTTGGTGATTCAAATCCATAACAACCTCACTACTTGGTTTCTAAGGATATCACTGGATTTCTTAGGATTGTTCTGGATTTCTATATTACAATTCTTTTCTTGGCACCCACAACTTTATTATTTTCAACCTTATGCATACTTCAATACCAAACAATACTTTATATTAGTCGCACTCCTCACTTGCTACTTGTGGATTATAGTGGCCATAGCCAAGAAGTGAAGCTAGGTCAATCGAACCCATGGACTTATGAACGATTAATATATTCTAATCATATTCTGACATTTATCTAATGTTGCGTGGTAGTCACCGTTTCCTCAGACTTACCTTTAGTTGATAAGCGATTAAAATGTCAACCCTTTACCTGTTTCATTCAATCCAAATAAAACAACGTATTCTTATTATTATCATTTGGTTTTATCATGATATTCATGTCCTTAGTTAAGACCTTTCACACCATTTGAATGCTACGTTTTACTGGGCATACATCATAATTTGGGTCATTGACCTACATTAATACAGGCATCAAAAGGTATCTCATTTGCATAATTCTTGCATGTGCCATCAGTATTGTATATCATTTTGGTCGGAACTAAATCGTGTTCTGATTACTTTATACGATGTTCGCCCAGTTGTTGGCCCTGGACCTTTATCCCTTATACTACTGAATAGGTTTGAAAATTGACATTAAGAAGACTAAGTCACTAAGGCTAGGAATAAGTGAAGAAGAAAAGGGGACGTTTGGTAACGAAACAATTGATCAGATGGGCAGTTTCACTTACCTTAGTAGTATTATTAGTAGAGACGGTGGGAGCAGTGAAGATGTTAAAAGTAGAATAGCCAAGGCTCAGGGTGTTTTTTCATAGTTAAAAAGTTTTAAAGAAAAGGAAGATAGGTCTGCAAACCAAGATTAGAATATTAGACAAGGCCGTATGCAGGGGGGGGGGGTTACCCGGTTTGAACTCCCCCCCCCGAAATTTTTGACCGAGTCAAAAATTAGTCTACAAAAAACATGTAAAGACAAAACCTTACCAGAAAACAGGATGTTAGACAAAGTCCACGGGAGAAAATCGGGTAACCCCCCCCCCCCCCCCGAACAAAAATCTTGGATCCGCTCTTGATATTAGATGTTACAGTGATGACAATGGTCAAATGTGGCTCTGAAGCCTGGGCGCTCCGAAAATCAGATGAAGATTTTCTAGATGTTTTCCAGAGAAATTGCTTACGGATTGTTCTGGATACCCGGCTGACTGACCGTATTTCAAACAGTAGGCTGTACGAAAAAGTTGGTTCAATACCGCTTTCTAGGGCTATAATGAAAGAAAGACGAAATGAAAGAGAGGTGGCTAGGGCACATTGTATGGATGAACTATGACAGATTGTTTTCCAGGTCAAATTCAGAAGCCATAAAATTAAATTTTAAATGCTGTTTGTGTCAGGATTAAAAATTGATTAAAAAAAAATTCTCCAACATACAAATAGCAACCCATACTGTGAATTCTTATAGAAGAAAACTGAAAAGATATACAAAATTTTTTCCCATGAAAAAGACTAAGTCAATAAAAACGAACAGAAATTAATTTAGAAAATTTTTCCACAAGATAAGCTTTTCAAATAAAAGTAAAGAGCTCCGTTAAGCCAAGAATGACCAAAAATAAAGTCAAATAATCTTCCAAGCATAAAACTACCACAAATCACTATCAATAAATAAATGAAACTCAAAAACGAACAGAAATTACAATAAATAACCGATTCAGACTTAACACGAGGAAAAATTAACATGAGTAGGGCTGATAACCCCTATGCCTTCTCAAGGCCAGAACACAATTTGTGCTTTGCTGAAAACAAAATATTTTTGAAATGTGCTTTACCTGTGTTACATTCATAAATGAAAAACCATCAAAATCTTAACGAAGAAATGTCAGTTTATGGCAATTTAACTGACAATCCACGGTCATTTGTTTGTTCGTTTGTTTTTTTGTTGTTTTTTTTTTTTCAGTAAAGCGCAAATCGTGTTCTGATCTCGAGAAAATATAGGGGCTATCAGCCCTACTCATGTTAATCTTTGCTTGTTTTGAGTTTGACTCGGCTATTTATTGTAATTTCTGTTAGTTTTGAGTTTCAATTATTTATTGATAGCGATTTGTGGTAGTTTTATGCTTGGAAGATTATTTGACTTTTTACGTTTTTCACAGAAGCTACCTATTTTTGCCTTTTCTTGAACAAATACTCCATCACCAGTGGGGCCAAATATTGGCCCCACCCGAAAAAAATTGTCAACTTCATGACTTCTTCAACCTACCTGATAACTGGCATCTCTATTTATTTAATTTTTTTTGTAATGGCGAGTGGCGACTGAATGTTGGCAGGAAAGCCACTTCAAAAGTAGATATGCATCGACTATACCGCGGCATATCAAGATCTAAATTCCGACCGAAGGAAGTACTGTTTTGTTAATTTAGATTCGAGAAGATAGGACATCGGTGAATGACTTTTCTGTCATTTTGAAGCATTTCCATGCCTATTCAATGACTAGGCAATGCAGTATATAACACCTATGTGTCAGTTAGCCACACTCAATAAATCAAAGATTAACAACTTCAGGTCGAAAAAGGAAAAGCATGTTTTTGTTTCGCTGATGCTGGTAACGAGATTCAATTTTGACAAATTTACGGTTGAACAACATAGGATATAATATCATGAATATTTACGACTCACGACGGAGCCTTATATATTGTTGAATGAAAAAGCAAAAAGTATGTGAGTTAATATTTTGTTTTCAAGCTTGATTAAATGGAAAAAATTTAATATATCGTCAAAAGAAATTTGATACGACGTTGATGAAACATTTTCAAGAGACTTTATTCATACCAGGGACACCATCGCCTACGACTAAATGTTAAATATTAGTCATCATTGTGACACCGTCATCATTGTTGTACCGGTCAAACTTTCATCAGACTCCAGGGAAAGTTCAGAAGATAATCGAAAGGTATGTGTCACTAATAAGAAATTAATTGGGTAAGCAGTTTTTTTGTAGCACTTAAGACCCTTAGTCAGAATAGGGGTGGACTCTGACAGATGAATTCCATCTGTCAGTCTCCTTCGATTGTGGCTGCTGTATGCACACTTTTTACAATAAAAGAAAAACTTTTCAGTTGACAAAACTGTTTTGTTTTCATTTGCCATATTTCTTTATAGGATTTGGAATTTTTATTCGATCGTGGGTGATTTCAATTTCCCTATCCCTAATATAGTAAAGTCTAACTACAACAATGAGAGCATTTTGCACTTAGTAGGCTTTTGTTTTTGGAAGGGCAATCAATCTTTGGGCCAATGAAAATAGTTTTAAGGACTGGAAAGGCCAAGAACCGTTCTAACAGGATTAACACTGAAAGATTGAAACAGAGCAGAATGGACAGCTGCGCGATTATGGTTGGTCTTGAGCAGAAAATTTAGCAGTTATTCAGGTCCGTAGACAGGTGCTGTGTTGCTCTAATTTCTGTCTGTCGCGACTTGTGAACGAGTTCAAAGATAATAAATCTGTTTATAGAAAACCAGCCTTTTCTTTAAAGCAAAACATTTTGAAAATAAACTGTAATTACGTATTTCAACTGAGATTAGGTACTTGAAACTTTCGCAGTCAACATTCCCCGAAACTCAGAGTTAAGTTTTGCCTCATAAAACTTGTAAGCGATGAAGTGAAAGAAGTGCTGGAAACCAGCATTAAATTTACTAGACTAAATCATAAATTTACATGCATTTGTGCTTTATACTGCTACGAATAAAATGTCTTTAATCTGTCTAAACGAAAATGTATCTTCTTTACTTTTCCTTAGGAAAAAATGAAAGAAGAAAATACCTTCCCCTTTTCTTGAATAACTACTCCGAATTACGTCCCTGGGATACAAAACTTCCATATGATGTAGCAAAGGTATCAAATACCTGTCAAATAAGAATTTGGATCAATACGACATGAGAGTGCTTTGTAAAATATACAAAATCCATTTGAAATATTTTTTTGAAAACTCTGAATTTGAGCCGCTAGGTAAAATACTATATGCCTTGTTGTCTAGAAAACAATTTTCTTTCTCTCTTTTGAAAAGTGATTTCGTGAAATCTAGATGATAAACTAATTTTAAGCGACTTCCCTAAGGATGAATTTGTATTCCAAAGTCGGTAAAAAAAAACTTATGCTAATGTATCCTTTGAATGAGATGACTATCTCAACTATTTGCTTTTGAAACTGTGTGTATTACTTTTTGAACTTCCAATTTATCTTTTGTACCGCGGGTGCCCCAGGTGCTGATAGTTTGGTAAAAGAGTTTTTTTTTCTTTTTTTACTATTGTTGTTTTGAAATTAGACATTAATTACGGAAAATTATAAATATATATTTTTTAAATGGGAAGTAGGCTACCTAATGATTTTAGAAAAAAAACACTCTAATTAAAGCCATCTATAAGAAAGGAAATGCGAGTGAGTGTGGTAATTACAGAGGTATTGGCTTAGTTTATATCGCGGCCGCTGCGTGCACACCTCGTATGATGGAAAAATCAAATTGTTCAGGAGACGATAAAAACTAATTTGTTGGTGAGATTTTTAAGACAAAAATACCAAAAAAATCCACATGACTCACAAAAAAATCTTTTATATATAGATATTAATTTTAATTACAATAAGTAATTAGAAATGCTATAAACAGCTCATATGAGGTGTGCGCGGATCGTATTTCCTCTATACGAGGTGTGATAACCGACTTTCTTCGAAAATGCATATTAGACGTATTGCGCACAAGTTCAACGTGGTAAAGAGAATTTTTTACGAGATGTGCTTAAGTTCTTAAGGGTTATAAATCTGTTTATGAGGTGTGTTAGGTATAATAACATCGTAGGCTATAGGCAATAGATTTAAAATCAGC
Organism: Artemia sp. Qi Xiang Cuo; assembly: GCF_049724085.1. Classification (NCBI taxonomy): domain Eukaryota; kingdom Metazoa; phylum Arthropoda; class Branchiopoda; order Anostraca; family Artemiidae; genus Artemia; species Artemia sp. Qi Xiang Cuo. The sequence goes on from NC_142796.1 coordinate 34,344,944, forward strand.
TATTTCTAATTAAAACAAAACCATTCTGCTCTGCTAAGAAAACAAAAATGGTTTACAGTCAGAATGCATCACGTAACTTTGATACTCTTGTAGAAAGCATGAGTATCTCGTGGCAACACATCCAGCAGCCCCATGAGGTCGCTTAACTTACATGCATCAAGGCTAAGGGTTCCTTCGTGAAGTGGACGTATTCGAAGTTTCGGTTCTTTCAAAGTCTGTTTTGGCAGAATTATCCATTCGTCCGTGTGTCTGAGCTTGCAATAAACAGATATATCGAGACTGTATTTATAAGCCACGGTTATGGTGATAGTCAGGCCCTCTTTTCACATCTAGGTCTATAATCAAAGTAATGCTTCAATCCTGTGTAGTTCTTGAAAAAGGTATGGTTCACCTATTTTACTCGATAAGGGCAAGGATTGCGCCTTGTATTCTTTATCTCAGATAAATACATAGTGGGAATGTAAATTGCTCTATCTTTGCATAGGGTTTCAATATTCTGGTGGACACTGCCACACTTCATTTGATTTTACCCGACTCCCAGATAGTTAGGTATTACTGTCACTCCGTGTATAGAAGTAAAATGGACACGTGCACTAGAAAGAGATCTATTCCTATTCAGATATGAACATCCATCAATCCACATAATCATAGTTTCAGCATTTGGGTATGACTGTGACAGGTGTTCAAACCTTTCAATAACACACAAAATAAGTTTCGATACGTTCAACTGTCCTTCAATCTTATCCTATAATATATTCAATGTATCAAACCTGACAAGATCGTAAATAGTCTAGTTATATACAACAAGCTTCCGTTTGAAGTAGAGAGACGACGCTTTTATATTCGGACAAAGCACCGTAGATTCAAGGTCATGAGTTGTCACTACAAGCACCCCTGAGCTCCCTTTGGCTTTGTCCTTGTATCTATTTTTCTCAATCCTAGCTTCTTCTTTCTTTAATATGTTCTAAGAATACTCCTCTTCGGCAAGATTCTTCAATTTAAATGCTAAGCATTTGTCACACTGGTCCTTCTTTGGGTTAAAAATCCCAATTTCTTTCTCTTTCAATAGTTGTCTAAAACAGTCATAGCTAACAATATCAGCTTTTTTTCCCATTTTCTCCCTGTAAACATAAAACACCTCTTTAACAGTTCCAAAAGGATACTCAAAGTACTTTTTCTTGTCCCAGGCTTTACAGTAGTGGGATGGGAGCTTTGGAAGATCATCCAAAAACTTCTCTGCACTTTGATTTCTTTTTGCAAAGTTAAGGGATTTCCTAGCATCCAATCGAATTGAGGTTTCTGGGTGGTTTGGATCTTGTGATGGATGGATGCCGTTCTTCGCTGCTTGTTCAGACCAGTTCTTCACTTGCCATTTGCCAATGCCAAACGTACTCAAAAACATTTGCTTGCAAACTCTTAGCATCCCTTCTGAGGTTTTCAAATTATATTTCAGGGCTCCTTTTCTCCTAGAAGGGCCAAGATCAGCCTGCTTGAATTTCTCACAATCGTCGTAAGTGAAAAGTGTAGCTATGTAGACCTTCTTTTGTTCCCAGGACATTTTTTTCCAAAAGATACTAAAAAAACTCTGTCTCTCACTTTCAGGAATGATTGAACATTCAAAAACTCTAACCTTTTTAGCATCGACACTGCAATGTTTGCATTGAGGGCCAATTTTCTGTTCAGGCTTTAAATTTTCAGTAGCTTTCCACTCACCATCTTTCCTGTTCTGTACTTTTCTTCTTTCATATTCCTTTCCTTGGCATCTAGCAAAATAATTTTTATCGATTTTCCCCTGGCTTTGATCAGTCTTTGTTCCTGTTTTTTCTAGATGATGCAATACTATTTATCACTGAGCTTTCTGTTTCCGCGTCCAAACTGTTTTCTGGAATATCTCCTAGACTTCTGTCGTGGACTGATGCGTTTCCACTTTCGTGGGCAGGTATATTTGGTGATAAAATAGCTCCACGTATATCCGCTGATTCAGCCAGAGGAGATTCTCCAGCAACACTTTTGTCTTGATTCATTTGATATTCCTGTTCATTTCTTGAATTCAAATCAGTGTAAAACGGACTGTCCACTCAGTTCAGTATTTACTAACTCTGCTTCATTAAAAGGTTCATCAGTTTGCTCTGGCAGCAAAAGATTAATACACACTTCTGTACGTGAAGCGCTCTGTAATCTGCTATATGGAAGAAGGGGTGCAAGCTCAGCAAAGACCAAAGATTCATCTGCTGTAACCTCACTCTCGCTTTCTTCTTCCTTGACCTCTACCAGCTGAGGGATGGCTCTGTCACATGCAAATCTGACTAAAGGCACGAGGGGTACAGAATCTTCATATTGTTCCAGAACGGGAAATGTTTTCAATGTAGAGTTTGCAACCCATTCTTCCACTTTGCTGGAGTATTCTGCAGTCCTTCATTTATTGTCAGGGTTCTGGTCCTGAAAGACTGGAACTATTTTCAGGGGCGAATTAGTGACCAAAGCTGACATTTGGATGGAGCGTTCTGGTGTTTCCAAGTTCTCACTTAAGTGTTCACCTTTCTCCATCTGAAAATGAAAATACTCAAAATCCGTTGGTATAAGAAATCACAAACTGAAAAAAAAAGAAAAAAGAAGGTGTCCATGCAATCAGTGTAATGGAACCCTACTTTCGACAACACACCATCTATACATACTGAGACCCTCTCATTGATAGGCGTAGCATACTAAGTTGAAGGGTCTGAACTCTTTTCCCAAGGAACCTGCAGAGGATTTGAGTATATTTAGAGGGGTAGTATAATATTTGCAAAACGGATGTTGTAAAACAGAAGAGTCCTAGTTTCCAAATAGCTGGGTAATGGAACCTTCACCGGCCTCATAATTGAATTGCCATTAAGTCAAGTGAGTTTGAAATCATAATCTCGCTTGACTTAACGACGATTCAATTTTGAATGTTACTCCTTTCGATTTTACTCCTTTCATAGTTTCCTCTTCTTTTTTTTGTCTTGATGATGGGTTGGTGATGCTTCATGTAGTGGCTAGAATCCAACCGGGTGTTGTTTTTTCCTCGTACTCCTGAAAATAAAATGAAAAATCAATCACATTCCCTAATCGGTTTTTACTCTGAGGCTCCCTGCCTAATTGTAATCTAATTCATCACTATAGTAGTAAGCTAGTATACACCGTGACGAGCACAAGAATATACAGTACAGTTTGACGAGCACATTGCATATTATGAGCAAACCCTCCATATTATGGACCTATAAAGTGATCAAACACGTTATATTTGGAACTAGATATTCAGGGACGAGATTTGTGTGATGCAAGCAGACAGGTTTCTGAGTCAACGCCTATTTTCTGGACCAATCATAGAGAGCGGATACAGAAGGTACTCCATATATGGTAACTTGATTAGTAATTGGATTCAAATATTAGGAGTGATTTTCAAAGTTTTCAAAGGTTTATTGGAATCTTCTGTAATATGGTGAACAGCCAAAGCTTTCGGCTATTAGCATCCAATGGTAGGTTTAATGATAGCATATGGGATTTAATTGCTATCAACTGTACAAAGAATATGCTCAGAAGTGTAATAGATTTCACGCCTACAAGAGACCTTGGTATAAGGTGTTCAAAAGTTTAATGGGCTTTATATAAAAATGCGGGTTTCAGTCGTATGGAAAAATAATCATGTTTTTTATATCTTTTTGCGTAAAAGCTAACTCAATTTGCGAAAAAAGACATCTAATAATGATAAAAAAATTTAACATTGCGTAAACTAACTCAATTTGTGAAAAAGGTATAGCATTTCCATAACTATGCAATGAATGATCTTGATCGTTGATTGAATAATAGGAGTGAAACAGAGCTAGATAACATTTATAATTGGATTGTATGAAGGTGGTAAAAAAGGGTTCAACTCCTTACCAGTTAAGGTAACTCCAAATGGAATAGGATTGTTAGCATCAATCTATGGAAATGATTAACGATGACAAGATGACATTGTGACTTGACCTAGCTTCACTTCTCGGATGTGTTCTATACTATACACAAGTACCACTTGAACAGTGATGTCAATATAAAATATGCTCTAACATTGTAGCATACTAAAAAGTTGATACTAATAGAGTTGTAGATGCCAAGAAAAGAATTTTTGTAAAGAAATTCGGGACAATCTTTAGAAATCCTTAGAAATCAAGTAGTGAGACGATTATGAGTATGAACCATCAAGGATCGCAACCATCAATGACCCTAACCATCAAGGACCTCAACCTCCAAAGGTCCCCTATCCCCAACCTCCAAGGGGTCTCCTCCCTCCGACTTTTTGGGCCCCCTCCCCTATTTTTTTGAACTTTTTTTATTTTTTTAACACGGTACTTTTTCAACTTTTTTCTTACATGTCATAGAATGACATGAAACATACTTAAAACATAAAAACATCACATTTAATATTTTCCCAATTCAAAATGAGAATGATGTAGAAATATTAGTCGTGACATGCCGGAACTGTTTCCTGTGTAAAAATAAAGTGGCAATAGACAATGAAATTGCCGGAAAAATAAAAAGGGCATTGGTAGAAATTATCACTAAGGAATAGAAAGATGAATCGATGAAAAACAAAGTGTCAGCAAATGTTACTACCATCATTAATCAAACAGTCAATGAACCAAATAATAAGAAAGACGAAACGCATATTGAACCTGTCGGAGACACACCAGTAAAAATTGTGTATGACTCAAAATGGATTAATGATTATTCTACTGATTACGAACTAAGAGAAGAGAGTAACTATAGTATCAAGAGAGAACATGATGAATTATTTTATGGAACAGATTCAAAATCTCCAGAGTTGTTCAATGATATTAAAAATGTATAATAATTAATTTTTGTACGAATATACTACATGACGTTATTTCATCAAAAATCTATTATGTATTAAATTGTTATATGTTCATAATACTTAGAGTGTGCTAGCAAAACAAACGTTTAAAAAGTCTAATAAACCATCGGAAATGTAAGAAAAGGAATTTGCATACATCATAGGTTGGATAGATAGGTTAACATGGAGAAAATCTAAGTATCAGAATGCATAAATTCATTATCAACACCTTTTTTCAGATAGGTCAGGATAAAATTGACAAAATCTAGGTATCAGAGCGAATAGATTCTTTATTAATATCCTATGTCAGATATGTCGGATAAAATTGACAAAATCTAAGTATCAGAGTGAATAAATTCTATATCAACATCCTTTTCCCGGACACATAGGATAAAATTGACAAAATCTATGTGTCAGAGTGAATAATTTTTTTATCAACATCTTTTGTCAGAAGTGTCAGAGTGAATATTTTTTTTTATCAACATCTTTTGTCAGATACATCGGATAAAATTGACAAAATCTAAGTGTCAGAGTGAATAAATTTTTTTATCAGCATCTTTTGTCAGATATATCGGATAAAATTGAGAAAATCTAAGTATCAGAGTGATTAAATTCTATATCAACATCCTTTTCTCGGATATATAGGATAAAATTGACAAAATCTAAGTGTTAGAGCGAATAAATTTTTTTTTATCAACATCTTTTGCCAGATACATCGGATGAAATTGACAAAATCTAAGTGTCAGAGTGAATTATTTTTTTTGTATCAACATCCTTTGTCAGATACATCGGATAAAATTTACAAAATCTCAGTATCAGAGTGAATAAATGCTTTATCAACATCCATTGTCAGATATGTCGGATAAAATCGAAAAAATCTAAGTATCAGAGTGGTTACATTCTATATCAACATCCTTTTCCCGGGTACATAGGATAAAATTGACAAAGTGTAAGTGTCAGAGTGAATAAATTTTTTTATCAACATCTTTTGTCAGATACATCGAATAAAATTGACAAAATCTAAGTGTCAGAGTGAATAAATGCTTTATCAACATCCTTTGTCGGATATGTCGGATAAAATTGAAAAGATTTAAGTTTCAGAGTGAAGAAAATAGTTTTTAACGTCCTAATCGGATACATCAGATAACATTCATAAAATTAAACTTTTATTCATTTTGACTTTATTCATCGTTAGGCTAAATTTAGGCTAGACCGGTTATAGATGGCTGCGCACCCGCTCAGACAAACAGTCATAGTGAGAGAGATATGCAAAAAGTTGGGTTAATTTAGGTTCACTAAGAGTGGCGCGCCATTCTAAGTGAACCTAAATTAACCCAAGTTTAGATGTAACGATGTAACGATGCATAAAGTCAAAATGAATAGAACTTGGATTTTTATGATTTTTATCTGATGTATCCGATAAAGACGTTGAAAACGAATATATTCAGTATGATACTTAGATTTTGTCAATTTTATCCGATGTATTTGACGAAAGATGTTGATAAAAAAAATTATTCACTCTGACACTTAGATTTTGTCAATTTTATTCTATGTATCCGAGAAGAGGATGTTGATATAGAATTTAATCATTCTGATACTTAGATTTTGTTAATTTTATCCGACATATCCGACAAAGGATGTTGATAAAGCATTTATTCACTCTGACTGTTAGATTTTGTCAATTTTATCCGATGTATCTGGCAAAAGATGTTGATAAAAAAATTATTCACTCTGACACTTAGATTTTGTCAATTGTATCCTATGTACCTGGAAAAAGATGTTGATATAGAATTTAATCACTCTGATGCTTAGATTTTGTCTATTTTATCCGACTTATCCGACAATGGATGTTGATAAAGTATTTATTCACTCTGATACGTAGATTTTGTCAAGTTTATCTGATGTATCTGACAAAGGATGTTGATAAAAAAAAATATTCACTCTGACACTTAGATTTTGTCAATTTTATCCGATGTATCTGGCAAAAGATGTTGATAAAACGAAAAAATTTATTCACTCTAACACTTAGATTTCGTCAATTTTATCCTATGTATCCGAGAAAAGGATGTTGATATAGAATTTAATCACTCTGATACTTAGATTTTGTCAATTTTATCCGACATATCCGACAAAGGATGTTTATAAAGCATTTATTCACTCTGATACTTAGATTTTGTCAATTGTATCCTATGTCTCCGAGAAATGGATGTTGATATAGAATTTAATCACTCTGATACTTAGATTTTGTCAATTTTATCCTATATATCCGACAAAGGATGTTGATATTGCATTTATTCACTCTGATAATTAGATTTTGTTAATTTTATCCGATGTATCTGACAAAAGATGTTGATAAAAAAAATTATTCATTCTGACACTTAGATTTTGTCAATTTTATCCTGTGTATCCGATACAAGGATGTTGATATAGAATTTAATCAGTCTGATACTTAGATTTTGTCAACTTTATCCGACATATCCGACAAAGGATGCTGATAAAGCACTTATTCACTCTGATACTTTGATTTTGTCAATTATACCCGATGTAAAAAAAACAAATTTATTCACTCTGACACTTAGATTTTGTCAATTTTATCCGATGTATCTGACAAAAGATGTTGGCAAAAAAATTTATTCACTCTGACACTTAGATTTTGTCAATTTTATCTAATGTATCTGACAAAAGATGTTGACAAAAAAAATTCATTCACTCTGACACTTAGATTTCGTCAATTTTATCCTATGTATCCGAGAAAAGGATGTTGATATAGAATTTATTCACTCTGATACTTAGATTTTCTCAATTTTATCCGATGTATCTGACAAAAGATGTTGAAAAAAAAATTTATTCACTCTGATACTTAGATTTCGTCAATTTTATCCGATGTATCTGACAAAATATGTTGATAAAAAAATTTATTCACTCTGACACTAAGATTTTGTCAATATTATCTTATATATCCGAGAAAAGGATGTTGATATAGAATTTAATCACTCTGATTCTTAGATTTTGTCAATTCTATCCGATGTATCTGACAAAAGATGTTGATAAAAAAAATTTATTTGATCTGACTGATTTTGACAAATCTGACAGATTTTGTCAATTTTATCCGATGTGTGTGACAAAAGATGTTTGTAAAAAAATTTATTCACTCTGACACTTAGATTTTGTCAATTTTTTCCTATGTATCCGGGAAAAGGGTGTTAATATAGAATTTTTTGACTCTGATACTTAGATTTGACAAAAGATGTTGATAAAAAAATTTATTCACTCTGACACTTAGATTTTGTCAATTTTATCCGATGTATCTGACAAAAGATGTTGATAAAAAAATGTATTCACTCTAACACTTAGATTTTGTCAATTTTATCCTATGTATCCGGAAAATGGATGTTGATATAGAGTTTAATGAATCTGATACTTAGATTTTGTCAATTTTATCCGACATATCCGACATGGGATATTGATATAGAATCTATTCGCTCTGATACCTAGATTTTATCGATTTTATCCTGAACTATCCGACAAAAGGTGTTGATAATGATATTCTCTCATATTCTCTCTTGATACTATAGTTACTCTCTTCTCTTATTTCGTAATCAGTAGAATAATCATTAATCCATTTTGAGTCATACACAATTTTTACTGGTGTGTCATCGCCAGGTTCAATATGCGTTTCGTCTTTGTTATTATTTGGTTCATTGACTGTTTGATTAATGACGGTAGTAACATTTGCTGGCACTTTGTTTTTCATCTATTCATCTTTATATTCCCTAGTGATATTTTCTACAAATACCCTTTTTATTTTTCCGGCAATTTCATTGTCTATTACCACTTTTTTTTACACAGGAAACAGTTCCTGCATGTCACGATTATCATTTCTATATAATTCTGATTTTGAAATTGGAAAATATTAAATGTGATTTTTTTTTTAAGTATGTTTCATGTCAGTCTATGACATGTAAAAAAAAATTTCAAAAAAATACCAGGTTAAAAAAATTAAAAAATTGGGGGAGGGGGCCCAAAAAGCTGGAGGGAGGAGGCCCATTGGCATTTGGGGATATGGGACCTATGGAGGTTGAGGTCCTTGATGGTTAGGGCCATTGATGGTTGCGATCCTTGATGGTTCATACTCATAATCGTCTCCCTACTTGGTTTCTAAGGATTTCTAAAGATTGTTCTGAATTTCTTTATTAAAATTCTTTTCTTGGCATCTGCAATTCTATTAGTATCAACTTTTTAGTATACTACAATGTTAGAGCATATTTTATTTTGACAACACTGTTCAAATGGAACTTGTGTATTATACAGAACACATCCGAGAAGTGAAGCTAGGTCAAGTCACAGTGTCATATTGTCATCGTTAATCATTTCCATAGGTTGATGCAATCAATGCTATTCCATTCGGGGTTACCTTAACTGGTAAGCAGTTGAACCCTTTTTTACCACCTTCATGCAGTCCAATTATAAATGTTATCTAGCCCTTTTTCACCCCTATTATTCAATGACCAATTAAGATCATTCATATCAGAGTTATGCAAAAGCTATACCTATTTTTACAAATTGAGTTATTTTACGCAATGATACAACTTTTTATCATTATTAGATACCTTTTTTCGCAAATAGAGTTAGTTTATGCAATGATACAGCTTTTTATCATTATTAAATACCTTTTTTCGCAAATTGAGTTAGTTTACGCTAAATGATATAAAAAACATGATTATTTTCCCATACGACTGAAACCCGTATTTTTATATAAAGCCCATTAAGCTATTGAACACTTTATACCAAGGTCTCTTGTAGGCGTCAAATCTATTACACTTTTGAGTATATTCTTCGTACAGTTGATAGCAATTAATTCCCATATGCTATCATTAAACCTACCATTGAATGCTAATAGCCGAAAGCTTTGGATGTTGACCATATTACAGAAGAGTCCAATAAACCTTTGAAAACGTTGAAAATCACTCCTTATATTTGAATCCAATTACTAATCAAGTTAACGTATATGAAGTACCCTCTGTATCCGCTCCCTCTGATTGGCCCAGAAAATAGACGTTGGCTCAGAAACCTCTCTGCTTGCATTACACAATCTCGTCCCTGAATATCTAGTTTCAAATATAACGTTTTTGATCACTTTGTAGGTCCATAATATGGAGGATTTGCTCGTATTATGCAATGTGTTCGTCAAACTGTACTGTATATTCTTGTGCTCGTCGCGGTCTGTACTAGCTTACTATTCACTATTTCACTACCATTTCCTTTACTTTACTACCTATCTACCTTACCTCTTACTCGGCATTCCATAGCTTTCTACCTTTTTAATTAATCACATACCTATTTTTTCTCTCCTAATACATTTTATCTACCTTTTTCCTAAAAAAAAATTTTTTTAACAATTGCCCCATTCAGACGATTCTCCGTTCATTACTTTACAATACAACAAATTCAAAATTCACATTCTATCTACCAACGGCGGCAAGTGACTGGTCTAGTAAGACAGCTTAGCATAACAATCGTGCACTTGGTGAAGAAAGCATAGTAATTTCCAGGAAAAGGCTTTGAACTATGGAGAATCCAATGGAAACCAGAGCCACTTTGACAAAGTGCTACTTTGCGTGCTTTAGACGCTAAAAGTGCGCTTTTAGAGTGCGTTTCTTCAGTTTGGCGGTAAGTGGGTCAAAGAGGGGCCTACTAGATGCACAAATCCCTGCTGATTCTGGATATCATATTTATTTTTGTATTTATTGGTTCAATAATGTGGGCACAAGGGTGCCAAAAGTGAAAGCAGAAAGAGCCGAAAGTGGAATTTAACTCGTCTAGCATGTAGAGAGCATTGCATAAGATGGTACAAGTAGAACCATTCAGTTTGAGAATCCAATTTCTGTGCAGAGTGACTATTTTTTCTTCTCTGATGCACCACCGGGGGCGCAGAGAATCAGGGCAATAAATGTCTAAAATGCTTACATAAGTGCTAATGTCGGTAACAATGCGTCTGCCCGACAAACAATTTTTCGCTCGATCCGAAAATGTCATCTCTTTTTCTCTAGGTTGAAAAATGGAGGCACTAGGGTGGTAAAAAGTAATCAGAAAGCCCCAAAAGTGTTTTTTGATTTAAAATGTTTTTTTTTTAGTTCGTATTGCTTGTTCGTATTGCGGTCGAATGAACTCGAATGTTCAAGGACATCCGTAATAAAGGCCAATATGTCAGATTTGGAACCAAAGCGCAGACTTCCTAACTCTGAAAGTGACGGAGAAAAGGAGTTATTTTCTTGCCGGAAGAACTCTTTAAGATCAGCCTCACGAGCGTCACACACGATGTAAAGCCTGGCAATAAGCGAGAAGTCAGACTTCATCAACTCTATGTTGAACACTGGCTTTCGAAGTTTTCTTTGGAGGCAGGCTTCTGAACAGTAATAACCGATTTTGCTTGATAGGATCGTCTGTTGACTTGGACCTTTCGACAAGTCTTTCTTTGACCAATTCTGAGCATTGGTATTTGCCGAATTGTTCGATACCTTCCAAGCAGCAATGAACGTTGTTGTCAACAATTCAGTGGCTTTGTAAAGAATTCAGAAACGGATCTTCAGATTGGAATGGATTTCTCCATTCTGCCAGGATAGAGATGAGAGACTTGACATTGGATTTGAACTATTTTTGAAAACTTGGACTAACTTTATGGTGATTGTTTTCTTTCGGAAGATCGTTGTTGAATTCTTGAAACATCCGAGCGATCTCTGGACCTCCAATCGTTAGCCTCCGTAAAGATTTTGGATCATGAGCAATTCCACTGAATCCTTCAAGACCTTTTAGATTCATTTTGGTTCATTCGTTTTACTGTTCGAGAGGTACTGACGAGAAAGGAGCACCAGTAGTAGAAATTGCAAACCTCCTAGTTCTTTGTGGAGAGACGGACTCGACGCTGGGAGATGGCACAAATCGAATATATGAACCGAGAGCCATCTTGCGTAATGATGATGGTTGGTTGCAAAGAAGAATGGTATCATCTCCTACAATGTCCTAGAATTTCCTACAGTAAAAACACAAATCGCCCTGACGAAGAGACTTCACTATCAGTAGCAACAAATTGCTTAGCTTCATGACTAGGCGCCAAAACTAGAAAAGAGGTGAATCTTTCGTGCACTGGATACACCAAGAGTCAAAGTCAATCAACGTAGAGAGTTCGGTATTTTCACAGTAATCCGTGTACGAGAGATTCATCATCTCGTCAAGTGCAACTAGTGTTACTTCATACGCGTATCGAGACCGATTGACCCCTTATCCCTTTTTTAGAGAATCAGCACGTCCTGATGTGAACACACTTGTCTGAGCCAAAGATTAGGCCCATCCGCTTGAGTTTAGGATATCTGCGACTACACTGTCGAACGCCATCTCAATATGCAGGCCACCCATCATTACGAAGATTTTCTTTTCCCCGTAGTCATCTTGCATAAACCACTGTAACTGTTTCGCAATTTTGTGAAGTGGTTGATTTAAAGCGAAAACACCTGTCTGGCTAGGATTCAGGTAAGCAAGTGTCTTCAGATACTGGTCAATGCGAATGTGCCGGATCCTCTGAGACGGGCAGACATGCTGCACTACCTGTGCTGACGCTACTTGTGCTGGACGCGTGGTTAGCTCCCCAGGAAACCATTGTAGTTTCTTTGGCTCCTGTAAATTCATAGCAAGCTTGTCGGTCTGTAGCAATCCAAGAATCTATTTCATTTTCTACAGCCTCAAAAATGTTTTTGATCCTGGCTGCTTGTGATAAAATCTAGTGGGAAATTTGTTTCTGGAAATTTTATGCCTTTTGGAGGAACAGGCACCGGTTTCACATAAAAGTAACTTTCCAATGAGGTACAAGTCTTGAGAAGTGGATCGGTGTGAGTGGGGCACCTGCAAGAAAGGACGATTTTCCGCATTTTCTCCAATGTGCGGCTGAATGAGTGACAAAATGTTTCCATGGAAAGTGCTCTTGGAGAGTGTTGATCTGCCGTCTTCGTCTATGTTGGCACCTGCCACTGCTGTAAAGACTTTCCTTTTCAACATAGGTTCACTTATTTAGTGGTTGACTCGGTGTATTAGCAGCTTGCTCACCTTCTAGTATCTGTCAAAGGAAACGCAAAGTCCAAGACTGTGGGATTCACTTATGAGCTTTTTACATCGACCACTAGGATGTAGTTGCATGGACAGATAGAGGGGCAAAGGTGTTTCTTGATCAGTGCTGTGATTTAGATTATTTCTTTCTACTTTTTAAAAACGTTGTCGTTTAGAGCTGCTGTAAGCTATAACTTGAGCAAGGGATAGCTCTGGCTGACAAACACCCGCTTGGGTTTTCATGTTTGGCCCATGCAAAAGTATCCACATAAAATAAAGCAACAGCGGTGACACTGAGCTGGCTTGAAAATCTTTTTCAAATGATCCCTTTAAAACTTTCTTCTGAAACAAATCTCTACGCAATATTCTTGCCGCCTTTCCGAGAACAAACATATCGCTTTGGGACAAAGCTAAAGATGAAGCTTTAAGTACCTCATAAACATCTTCACGGAATGCTAAAAACACTTTACTTCCTGAGGGAACTCACTGAGCCCTCTAGCCGACTGAACAAAATCCGTTTGTTCAGTCTGGATGAAAGAGCTCGTCCTGCTGAATGCTGACCAAGATTTTCAAGTGCACGCGTGCACGGTTTGACTAGGTCCAAAAGGCAGAAATAAATGGAATCATCTCTTAGCTCTTCTAATGTGTTAGTCACTTCCGCGAATGATAGTATTTCAATCTGAGACACATTTTCTTCACCGGGTTCTTTCGATTGCACTGACAGCCAAGACCTTTGTCTGTTCTTAAAAGCATTGAAGCATCGCTTATGGTACTTCGCTTCTATGCCAACCGTGTCACTTGCTGCCAATTTTTCTAAGAGCTTGGTATCTCTGAGATGTTTCGACTGTTGTAATATCACTTTGCTAAGTTAAAGACTAGTTGCTTCTTGGTAAGGCTCGGTATCAAAACCGGTATCACAGAAAAAGCACATAAGCGTAGCGGGGGCAGTACATCCACTGTGCCTAGTAAAAGGCGTTTTTGATGCACATCGTCCCTTGGAAGGGCTATAGTCTAGTCTTTTTCTATTAGCTTCCTCAGCAATTTCACGCTCATATTTTGCGTTGGCTCTCGCAAGCCTGGATGATGAATACATCAGTCAACACTGCTTGTGCCAGAGACCCTTACTGCTTGCTATGGTAGTACTAATGCTCAGATCTCCATCTTGAAGACGACTGAGGCAAATAGATGGGGGTAGCGCATTTACTGACGAAAAACCAAGAAGATTCTCTTCGACCGATTTGTAGCTCTTAGGCAGAGGGGAAACCAGATCTTTCACATTCTTCTCCTGACAAAAAATGCATCTGAACCAGTCAGTGGACAACTTTCTGGCACCAATAATCAGAGGGGTGGTCTCGGAGTCGAATTGATGCATTCTGAGCGATTTAGTGCACTGATCAGCCCGAAAAAAAAGCTAAATCGATTCTGCCAATCATTATCGAAAGTCTCGAGGCAAAACAGGACCTCATCTAAAATGGAAATCGACGAACAAAGTAAAAATACACAGAACTAAAATTCTAGTTTAATTTTTAAAAATAATAAAGTATCCAAACTAGAGCTGCAAAAAAAGTGTCCCGTATAGCAGCAATTTACAACAGCTTTTGATATTTCCTGTCATTGTTTCAGCGCCCCGACACTCAAAGGGGCTTACCGGAGAAAAATGGTCGTCTCATCTAAAAGAAGGAAGTTCCAAACAGACCAGTCTTCTTTTATTTACACGTTCAGTGCATCCAACGTACTTGGCGAACAAAAAAAAAAAAAAAATTGGAGATTGCCGATTTTGTTTTGCACCTTGGCGCCCCTTTTTGGTCCTATGAAAAAATCAATGACAGATCTGGACTCGGCAAAATAATTATTTCGCAAAGACGCGCATTGGTACCAACAGTACAAACTAAAAAAACATTTTAAATTTAAAAAAAAACATTTTCATGGCTTTCTGGTAACTTTTTTTGCGCCCTAGCGCCCCCATTTTTCAACCCAGAGAAAAAATGATGATATATTCGGATGGAGCAAAAATTCTCTGTCGGACAAATGCTTTGTTGCTGACATTAGCACTTATATAAGCATTTTAGGTATTTCATGTCCTTATTATCAGCACCCCCGGCGCCCCCAGGGGTGCATCAGGGAAAAAAAATGGTTACTCTGCACATAAATTGGATTCCCAAACTGACTGGTTCTATGTGTACCATCTTATGCAATACACCCTACATGCTAGACCAGTTAAAATCCACTTTCTGTTCCTTCTGCTTTCACTATTGGCACCCTGGCGCCCACATTATTGCACCTACACAAAAACAAATATGATATTCAGAATTAACAGAGATTTGCACACCGCGCGAAACTGAAGAAACACACTCTAAAAGCGTACTTTTAGCGCCTAAAGTGCGCAAAGTAGTGCTTTGTCATAGTGGCATTGGTTCCAATTGGGTTCTCCATGGTTCAAAGCCTATTTCTGAGAATTTTCATGCTTTCTTCACTAAGTGCACAATTGTAATGATGTTTGTCGCTAAGCTGCCCTACCACTCCCATTCAATAGGCCTATAATATATAACATCAAAAAACAAATCTACAGTACATTTTTGAACTTTAGAATAATTTCACTCTTCTTAAAACGCTTTAAAACACTTTTCACTACATTTAAAAATTTAAAAGTATAAAAAAAAAACTATATATTGAGCTTACCAGTTGTAGAAGGAGTAAAGCAGCACATTCCTTCCTAAAAAGTCCAGTAGTCCACATAAAATAAATAGTTATTATGGTTAATATTAATTGTGCGTCAGCTATTATGAAAAAGGGACGGTCAGTCAGTGTTTAGGCGCGTATGAAGGGGGATGCAGATGCCTAAAACATGGCGTCTCAATGCCAAAATTGTCTAACTCTCCATGTGCCTTCATATAAATATACAAAGGGGTACAGGCGGAAAGTAGGAACTGATGTCTCATCTTCAGTTCATTTCGAATAAGCCTGAATAAGGGTGCTGCAGGGTAATACATCCATTCTTACTACAGAAAAATGGGTCTGACATTTATTTTAAGGTTTTTTTTTTAACTAAACTGATTTGCTTCATATTTAAAAAATTAATATACAGCGATGTGTTAATGTGCATTACCTAAAATGAATGAGGGGCGGTCAGTCATTTTGCAGGGGGAGGGGGGGCTTCAAAGATTGTATTTTAGTGCCTAAGCATCCTAACTTTGATTAAGCCTTCAGATAAATAGAAAATGTCTTTTGGGGAAGGGAGGGGGTAGAAATTGGTATTTAATCCTTCTTGATTCCCAGGATTGTCTTTGGTCTCCGCCTTTATTATTGTTGCTTGCGTTGGGGGATAATAAGTTCCCAACAGTGCGATGATCTTTTATATGTATCATAAATTACTAAATTCGGAGGGGGACAGAGGGGGGCAAGCGTTTCAAGTAGCTTTGTTGTCAGTGGTTTTAAATGGTAATATTTCTCTTTTCCTATTTATATACAACGTTTCAATGTATTTAAACATAAGTATACAGTGTATTTAAACATTAGAAACCTATTGTAGAGGTCGGGATGGCCTCAGCCACGTAAAAGATAAATTACGCATTATTTCCATCCTTACGAACAATAATACCCCTCTCCAGTCAGCTGAAATTACGTAGTAAAAGTATTAATAAAGGACTTATCCAAAAAAACTGCTGTTCATCGAAAATTTTGACTAAATATTCAAATTTTGTCCATTATTTTAGTTTCAATCCAACGCTTCAATTCAAACTGAAAAAACGCAGACAAACTGAAAGAGTGAGACGTAAACAATCAATTTACAATCATTGATATTTACAATTCAATAACAAGAAATCTGGGGCTTGAGGGGCGGGTGCCCCGAATCAAATCTTGGTTAGGAATGGGCATGATATAGAAAACAATCAAAAACTAAATAAAAAAATAAGTTTTTTAAATGTAAGTAAGGAGCAACATTAAAAATCAAATGAACAAAAATTATTCCGTGCATGAAGGGAGTTGCCCCACCCTCAATTCCTCCTTCTTTACACTAAAGCTTGACTTTTTTCCTAATTCTTTAAGAAGTACTGCCGAAACACAAGGGTCGTTGAATTATTATAAGATGGTATTTTTAAAGTGCTAAAAACTTCAGCGTAGCGAGCGAGGGGTTGAGGAAGGGTTATCTTCAGTTATAGACCGAATAATTTGTGTTTGCTTTAAGTTTTAATGTTGCTGCTTACTTTCAATTTAAAAAAATCTGTTTCTAAAAAAACATGTTTCTAAACATTTCTGGACATGTTCAAAAACATTTCTATACGGAGGACCAGTAAGGACTAATAAGAACGAGTTACTCCGTAACTCGTTCTTATTCTCGCTTGCGCTTGTCTTCTAACCGCCAATTTCTTTATCCAAATAGCGATCCAGGATATTAATTCTTAAGCAAAAAACTAACAAAAGTTTCTTTAATACACTAATAAAAAATGTCAATTAAGAACTAACATTAATTAGCTTTTTTAAAAGTCCAAAATGAAAGTTTTTCGAAGAAAAATAAAGAGTTACATTTGACCAAAGACGATTGTTAAAGTAGTATAATATTTAAAGTTAAGGCGAACAAAATTACTATCAATGAATACTTGAAATTACTATCAAAAATAATTAGGTCATACTTAAAACAAAATCAGATTTATTTGTGACCCCCCGAAATGTTTGTTCGACTCGTAAAAACGTAACAAAAATGAATACAAACAAATTCTTGATGTGATTTGAAGCCTTTTTGTATGCCCCCCCCTGAAAAATAATTTTTTGTACCCCCCCCCCCCGAAAAAAATCCTGGATACCTCTGACACGGAGAAGTTCGCGTTGAGCCTTGCCACCGATACCTTGGAAGAAATTATTATAAATTCTTTCCCCTTTGCCTTATTGACTGAGTTTGGGATAAACATTCCTACCGCTCATCATGCCATTTTGGGGAGATTCATCTAAATTACCCATTAGGTCCCTCATACTGACAAACATTTACCCTTCCCATCATCAATCATCCTCCTCCAACAAACCAAGGCTTCTTATCAATAATAAAAGATTTTCCCATGGCTATTCTATCTTCGAGAACAATTAGTAAGCCTACGAGATGGCTTAGAATTCTTATCAAATGATTGCTTAGACTGCTTAGACCAAGCTGGCGTGCGTCGGCCGTGCGCGTGTTAGGCATTGCGCGTTAAGGCTAGTGAAGCAATTAAGCTATTCGAGATTCTTCAGTTGCGGAGGATTAGAAACAGTTTAGATTCTGCAGCGGTGCTGGAAAGTCTATAGCGGATGAAATATCATTAATTTGAGGAATGAAGAGTTGGATTTTGATTGTTTGTTTGCATGTAACTCATGGTAAGTTATGTGGTTTGGTTATATTAAGGGATAGCCTATAACTGATGTCTATTTGCGAAAATTACTTCAAATAAATGTGCGCCTATTCCTACCTTATTTTTTCTTGGGCTATTTGCATTATTTGAGTTGTGTCTGTGTTAATTGCTGCTTATTTTCGTCAAAAGCTTTTTTTCATTCTCGATGTGCCTTGGCTTGTAACCACAATTAGGCCTATTGTTTGTAGCCTAATTATAAAAAAAAAATGGTAAAGTTATTTCTAGATTTTGTCACGGGAAAGGTTTTCAAATTCTATTAATCCGTATCTTTCACTTAAAGGGCACGGACCTTTGATGAATTTGGAAAACTTTGCATTGTAAAGGTAGAATTTAGGGAAATAGAGCTATAGCACAAAAGAGGGTCAAAGGAGTGTTGATTAAACCTCACTCCTTTATTGTATCTTGTTTCAACAGGTTTCATAAAGTTTATGAAAATGTTTCTTCAGTTTGAAAAGAAACTACCTAGTATAGCTTAAAACTCTTCAAAACCTCGCTTCAGAAAAAAGCTAAGGAAGCGATTTGTTTTCGGTATTAGCCTAAGACTGGTGTATGACCTATCTTTTATGCAAACTTCCATGTCTTCTATGCAATAAAGGATGGGGACTATAAAAGGTCACAGAACAGAAGAATTGCCTGAGTATATGTGGACATTAGGGTAAAACTGATAAATATCTTGAGATTTGGGTGGGAAGAGTTCTGAAACCATGTGTGCGTGACTGAGATCAGACATACGAAAGCAGTTCCTCTTTCTTTTAGTGGTTGAAAAAAATCTTGTTATGAACCAATTGTGGTTGGAATGAAACCAAATATTCTAATTTTTTTTTAAATATGTAAAACAACCCAAATCCTAAGTTTCCCCAGTATTTGAAAACTCAGAGAAGGATAAGAAACTTCAAGAGAGCATCAAGTAAACTTAGCGACAAAATTGAGTTGGCCCAAAAGCGTGCGCTCAGGATCATTTACAAAGAGAGTAAGATCCCATACTCCTTCCTCCTTAAAACCGCGCGCATCACCACATTAAAAGAATGAAGGGAAAAATTAGTTTGTGTTTTGCCAAATCCACCATTTCTAATTTCCGTACTGAGGATATTTTCTCTGATTTTTACAACCCCATTAGACCCTGACTCCCCCGATTAGCCTTCTTGGTAATCCCAACCTGCTCTCCGATCCATGTTGTTACAGAGAGGTTCTGAAAAGTTTTATCACCATTATTCTGGAGTGCCACCTTAACAATTTCTTATATGTGTTCTGAACCTAAATGGACTCCTCCGTCTCTTATTTTAGTTGATGGGGTATGGTGGTACAGTATCAAAGTTTTGTCAAAATCTTGGGGAGGGGGAGGAATTGGAGCCAGTTTTCCAATTCAAGTAAAATGTCAGTGAATAATTAATAATGAGCCATATAGTACCATAAAAGCAAATGTATACTACAGAAAATTGGTCTTTTCCTGTGGATGCTTGAATTATGTTGGCATATCTTAGTACTTACAAGGTTTTTAAATACACTAAATTTCTGCTGGGGAGGGGGGGACAAACTGGGTCTGTTGGGGATGGGGCAAAGTGGGGTCTGGGGAGGGTTCTCCCCTTGTAGCAAGTTACATCCCTGGTATTGTCACAATAACTATGCCCATTTTTTTATCTAACACCACTTTGCTTTACCCATTTGTGGTGCTAATTTGAGTTCTATTTCTCTTTCAATTTAGTGGTTTGTGCAATCCTTTCTTTAATTTTAAATATTTCTTTTTGAAATGTTGATATTAAATTAACATTTTTATTTCAGTCGTTTTTATTTGAACAATATTTGGTTTGGAATATGAATTCGGCTAATTTTTTTTTCTTTTAGTCTGTGGTAGTTGTTTATCATGATGTAATATAATTTTAATAGCGCCCCCTCCCCGTCTGCGTTTTTTCAATAATCGTACTAAGTTAATTTTAGTTCTTGAATATTGATTTTTTTATTTATATTTTATTAATTTGTATCAAACTTTATTTGCCATTTTTACTCTTGTTTGACTTTTTTTTACTTTGGTCCAGCTGAATCTCTTGTTTTATTATCTCATCAACGATTATATATTCAGAACCTGTTCAAGCTTCAAAAGAGTTACAGGTTTATGTGAATTGAATGCTTAACAGCTTACCTCTTATGGAAATACTTTATGCTAGAAAATGCTGTCTAAATTTTGTTCAGAGTTATTGTAGACATTACTTAATAGTCTTTAATTGAATAGTATTATTCCAAAAATTGATTAGGTTGCATACTTAAACAATATCTTATCGTATCAGAATACCATGGGAAAAAACATATTTAAAAAAACACCGAAGATCATTCTATTTTCCATCATAAAAAACAATAGCAGGTAAAGCAATGGAGAATTTATCTAATATAATGATTTTTTTATAAATCATAAATGATCTGGCTGTATATCTAAAGGCCATCCTCAGTAAAGCACATATATAAATAAACTAAGACTTACAATAAAATACGATCGTTAAAACTAAAATTAAAACAGTCCCAGACCACTACTTCAAGAAAGATCAACCAGGACTCAAGACAAAGCAACAAAACACGGGGTGGCTCATTCAAGTAAATGCAAATCAATAACAATCAATTACCTGAATTAATTGCCTCGTTTAGGGTTGTTTGTCTTCAACTCTGGTTGAGTTTCCCTGAAGTAATGATTCTGGGACTCTTTTTTTCTAACGATCGTATTTTATTGTCTTATTTTGTTTATGTACGTACTTTGCTGAGGATGTCCCTTGGATATAGAATCGAAATATTCATTTAAGGTCTAAAAAAGAAATTCTACTGTTTTAAATAAGCTCCCCACTGTTTTACCTGTTGTTGTTTTTATACCCTACTTTAAGTATGTCAGTCATTCTTGTTTGACGTTCACCTTCTATCCAATTATACTCTTAGCAGCTCTACTGTATAACATGAATTAGAAAGAAAGTTAACCAGTAGACGAGGAGGTTGAGGCAGAATGTGGCACTGAGACAGTAAGGTTCATTGATTCGCTGTTACAAACAACAAAATTCAGTTTTTCTGTTTTGAGAAGCAATTGGCAAAAAAACTGTTGCGATTACCTATTAAATACATAGGTACTTGTATAGAATATGGTAAGTACGCGATAAGTGATGTTTCGTTAATACTAATGAAAAAGAAGAAAATAGAAGGAAAATATAATAATTCAGAAACCAATTTGGTATATATATTTGCACATTAGGGGAGGGGTTAAAGCATAGTGTATACTAAATACATAACCTAGCCCAACCTAGGTACCTTTTAGTCTCCATAAACCCCAAAAAACTAAAGTTTAAACATGGTTCTCGGAGTGAGAAACCCTTTGCTTATATCTCACAGGGCAGCGTAAACCTGTTTTCATAACGATCTTAGCAATACAATTGTCGCGCACTTACCAGATTCTACACAAGTACCAATACATATATTGCATCATGGTATGCTTTCAATGAAGTGTCATAAAATCTTAGTGTAGGTGTCGACAGGTTCCCCCTAAAAAATTTGGGTGAGGGGGTTCAAGTATTATATTCCCCCCTGGATACGGCCTTCCACGTAACTCTCAGCACAGTTCAAGATGGGAATTTAACATATATTTTCTATTTTTCTGTTCAAATTAATTGAATCGGAAATTGAAAGTGAAATTTTGGTCATTTAGGAAAGACTATGGCATAAAAACGAAATAATCTCCCATGCTGAAGAAAAATATGCCAATTAATGAGATTTGCCTGGTGACATTCATTTAGACACATATTATCGGGTAATAAGCTACCTAGGATTCTGTTGGGGACAACGTACTTTAAGTGTATGATTTAATAACAAAAAATTTTCCCCTGAAACTAAGGAGCAACATTCAAACTTAAAACGATAAGAAAGAATTTAGTACATCAGGAGAACTGCCGCTTGCTCAGCCTTCGCTCTTTACGCTAAAGTTCGACATTTTGTCGCACTTCTTTCATAAGGACTGTTTAAAATCGAATAAAATAAGTGATTGTTAGTCTAAAATGGCTTTTCGTTGATCAGACTGAGATCCTGACACCCGTGATCGTAAAAAAGATTATTTTTTGTCAACATTATATCCTTTGACTGCAGAGACGGCCCGAGGTGCAAATATAGTATTATAAAATATAGTATGTTTTATTGAATATTGACAATTATTTATTCATAATGCTACAAGACTATGCACTTTGCTTGTAATTTTTATCTTCCTTGGGGAGAGGGGACCTTTTTGCAAGTCAAAACTTCACTTAACCTTTATTACAAAATAGGCAACGAAAAAACTAACCCCAAACAATTAGTATCAAGAAAGTTTAAAACTAACTTAGAATAAACCCTATTTCCAAACCAAGGCATAACAATTTTTTGAATCGTAAATCTTTAACTCTATGCTCAATGAAAGAATGTAATTAGATTTGAGATCTCTTTTTTCTCGATACTAATTATGAAAGGAATTTTCAGTAAATGACAGAGAAAATTCCAATACAAATTGAATCTCAAGTTCTGGGGCTGGACCCCAGTATCAAATTACAAGCAATAAACTAAATGGTCTATTAAAAAGTATTCAAGTTACAATGAAAATTGAATCATTGGTAGGTTTAATATATTCTACATCACGATCCTAAATTATTTAGGTCCTACATAGGCAAAGAGGGCAAAGTTACTGTTTCGGAATGATCTTTTTAATAGCAAAGCGTTTTATAATCTTAATAAGAATAAAATTTATTACTTTGGATATTTGCCCTGACGTTAGAAGGGATTTTGATAAAAATTTTCTGGCTTCAAAAATAGTAGTGTAAAATTTGGTCATGGTCGAATTGGTCACTGCGAACTATTAAAGACGATTGTAGAGAAGATTTAGAACATGCATTCTTGAAAGAGCTATTAAGAAAAATTTAGCAATTGATACTTATCTTTAAATAATAACAACGATCTTCTTGCCTTAAATCAGGTTTAATAATTTCACAGCCAGATGATATGCTGCTACTCCTGGCAATATTAAAATTTCCGAAAACACATTAGATATGATTTTAAAGCAACTAAGAAAAGGTTCATTTCGGACACAGCATAAAGATATAGCAGTAAGTTTACCGCAGATAGTTTCTGGCCCTTCATTGTCGGTGCGAACAAACAGCTCCTCCCACTTATTCTTGCATTAGCGCGTACAAACAGCTCCTCTCATTTGATCTGCCATCAGCGGTCCAATTACCCTAGAACACTTATTTTGGTAGAAACTTCCTCAAAATGCCTTTGAAACCAACTTGAAACTTCCAAACCTACTTTTAATTCCTAAAAACATCTAATAATAACATTTCACTACTAATTACCAATTTTCATACATGTATTGGAATAAATTAATTTAAAATTAGTTTCTTCAAAATTTAGTGTTCCAACGTTGAAGCCAAGTTTCATGTTCAAGAGAAATCTGACTGGTCTACCCGTGAAAAGATCTAATGTCGCTTATGTTTCTACGTTCTCTGGAGCACTTGCGCCTCGGTCCGGGTTTTTATAATGAGTGAGATAGGGAAAGATCATACTGCCTATAATTTATATACTGTATTTTGAATAACCTCTGTTAAGAGGTTGTTCACCATGGCGATAGTCCGTCCAACAGGGCTCTCTTCTATATACTCCTGGCAAGTAGTAACCTAGGTTATATTTCTACGACTTTATGTTCCATCCTGTGTTATTTGCTTGCCTTATGTTCCTTCCTGTGTTATTTGCTTGCCTTATGTTCCTTGGTACCTTTCCAGAGCATGTACCTATGGATTTGGGGCCTTTACGGTCCTTCCTGTGCTATTTGGGGCATTTTATGTTCCTTCCGGTGTTATTTGCTTGAAGCTATAGGAATCTTTAGAAGCTCTACACCTTTTCAAAGAGAGTGAGTATAACTTGATTTGTGGTTAGGATTTGAATAAAAGGAATAGTTTTCACTACAATTCATATTAGTAAGAGAATTGAATTCAAACTGGTTTAGTTTTTCAAAGAGAGTGAGTATTTGACATTTTTGCAAAAAGGGATAAGGAATTCGCAAATTGGACACTATGAACGATATTAATTAATGTTTTGAATAATAGGAGTGTGAATGATTCTAATTAGTGATTGGATTGTATGATGGTGGAGAAAAAAAAGGATTAAACTGATTAACAGTTAAGGTAACCTCGAAGGGGTTGTTAACTCAGGTAATTTTTATAAATTTGAAACAACATCAGTCTATGAAAATGGCTAACGACAATAGAATGACATTGTGAGTTGACCTAGCTTTACCTCTCCGATGTGTCAATTTTGGAGGGAAAATCAAAAATACTCAGAATCGAAAATAAATGGGGATCTGCCTCAAGGGGAAGGCTCAGAGGCCCTTCGTTCCCCCATTTCTGAGGGCAGGGGCGGGGGGGGGTGGGTCAATTTCGGAGGGAAAACCAAAAATACTCAGAATCAAAAATAAACGGGATCAGCCTCACGGGGAAGGATCAGAGGCCCTTCGTTCCCCAATTTCTGAGGGCAGGGGAGGGGGGGAGGGTCAATTTTGCTGGTAAAAACAAAAAAGCGCAGACCAGAAAATAAATGGGATCTGACTCCTTGGGAAAACTAAGTGGCCCGTCGTTCCCACATTTCTGCGGGCAGGGGAGGGAGAGGGTGAGTCAATTTCAGAGGGAAAACCAAAAATACTCAGAATCGAAAATAAACAGGATCTGTCTCATGGG